>NW_026733646.1:0-124967 GCF_028476545.2 Physella acuta
AGGGGGGGCGCAATAATGGGTTGGAAAAACAATTTGAAAGTTTGAGGGGGGGGGGGATGCAATGAAAAGTTCGAGGGGGGGGGGGGTGCAAATCACAAGTTGAGGGGGGGGATCAAATAAAAAGTTCGAGGGGGGTGCAAATCGAAAGTTTCTCCCCGGGCGCCGGGAAGGGTCGCTACGCCTCTGGGGTGGAGCATGGAACACGCTGGTCTATGTCGTGAGCGATAGACTTCTTGGCTTTTCGTACTTCAAATAGCAGGAAAAAATGTGATTTAAAAAAGAACAACAAGGGTCAGTGTGGTCGAAGGGTAGAATCTCGGGCAGATGAGCTCGATAGCTGGGTAAAAGTAAAGGTCCCTTTCAAACCTGACGGTTTATGGGGCAAGTGTAGTAGAGTTCACTTGTTTCTGTGACCTCGCGTATGAAGAGATCGTGTGGTCGGCACTATGCCCAGCCGTCTTACTTTCCCTAACGTGAGTTAGGTACCCATCAGAGCTGGGTGGACTCAGGGACGGTCTACTGACTTGAACCCGGATTCGAACTCGAGACCTACGGGTTAGCAGTCCAGCTCTCTACCGCTAGGCCACTCAGTCCCATTCGATAGAAGGGTTTAAAAAAAAAAAAAAAAAAAAAACTACTACATTTGTAATTTATTCTTGGATGAACAAAGACTATGGAAGCAAATCCAGAAAGAAAGCAGGCAAAATCGGAGTCAACGGCCCCAAATAGAGCACAACATGTTAGCACATAATACTTAATTGCGTTGGAGGAAACTCCAACATTGCTATTAAGAAAGAAGAGAAAAAGAAGAATGGTAAAGCATACGACTGCTAACCCAAAAGTCTCGAGTTCGAATACAACTTCGAATCAGTAGAATGTTCCTTAGTCCATTCAGGTCTGATGGGTAACTTACTCACAGTAAAGGCGGATGGGCATAGTGCTGATCACACTATCCATTTATATGCCGAGGTCACAGAAACAAGTGAACTCTACTTCACCTGCCTATGAACCGTCAGGATTGAAAGGGAGCTTTATTTTTTACTTCACAAAAGTAAAATGTTATGGAAACATTCTAAAAGAAAATGTAAAGTATTAAAGGGTAAAATGAAAACATTACAAAAGTAAAATGGTAGCTCTAGTTGACCCATGAGGCGGCAGCGTAACTGTTGCAAAGTTAGGGCCGGTGGAAACCTACTGCCCGGGGTGACACCCCACCAAGTGACGCCACGGTAAAAGACCTACAGTTCAACACGCGCCAAAAGCACCAACACAGTTCTGTTTTCCAATAAGTGTTGATCCTATATATAAATTACACGCTCTTGAGAAAAATCTGACCACCCCCTTTTGTGTTTGCGTATACCAGTGTTTCTTTCAGACAGTTAACTCTGGAATGGGGAGGGCACTTGAATCTTCTGGGGGGGGGGGGGGGCAATGGTTGAAATGTATATTTTCTTTATACATTAGACCTATATATCCTTAATATTTCGTCCGCGGGTGGGGTGGTAGATATGCCTAGTGCCCCCCCCCCCTACCTTAGAGAAATGACTGGAAAGAAACACTGTACCTTAAACACGGTTTTGGCGGATTAAGCCAAATAGGTAGCAGACTATGCAGTAACCTTGGTTGAAAATTAGCTGGGGTGAATTTTAATTACTTTTCGTTATTTATAAATTAAAAAAAAAATATTGATATGATTCTTTTAACTTTTCGTCATTTTAAAAGTGATTTCCTGTTAGAAAAAAAACAAATGTATCCATTTCTCTGACCCTTGCGTGTTATTTCCCTTGTCTGCCCTAGTTCTCTCCCTTGATTAATAATTCCTCGCTCGAATTTTTTTTATACAACATTCCAAGGTCTGATCGAACCAGACGATCGGCTACTGGTGATTAAAATCGATATCTGAACTTGAAGGTCTCACCTGGATTGAGCCAAGCCTGGGCGGATCGAACGCTCAAAGTATCGTGCCAAAAGTAGGTCAGCCGTGCGGAGTGTGAAAGCGAGGCTGCGCGTGGCGGAGTGGAAAACTGATCCAAGTGGAACAAGTGGCAAGTGCAACAAATAAATAAATAAATAAATAAATAAATAAATTCGCTGTTGATTTGGATTTTTAGCGTGTAGTACTAGAGCTAGACCAGCAGTGTTTCTTCCAGACTTTTTTCTCCGGGGGGGCACTTGAAATCTTCGGGGGGGCGGTAAACTTTCTTCGGGGGGGCGGACACTGTTAAAAGTATATATTTTCTATATAAATGATACAAATTTCATTTCGTTCGGGGGGGCGGTAAAAATTTTTCGGGGGGGCTTCGCCCCCCCGAAGAGATGCCTGGAAGAAACTCTGTAGACCAGCCTAGAATATAGACAAACTTTATCATTAAATGATTAATTGATTTAGTTTTTTTTTTCTAAAACCAGAGTTTCTTCCAAGAGCCGCCCCCCCCCCCTCAATAAAGTTTACTACCTCCCCTACCCAAGATCGAAATGGAATTTATATAGAAAATATATACTTTCAACAGTGTTCGCCCCCCCCCCCACCCCCCCCCCCCGAAAATTTCAAGTGCATCCCCGGAGAAAAAAAAGTCTGGAAGAAGAAACACTGTCTAAAACAGAAGTAATTGGTATAATCAAAATCAGTTTAAAACTTAAAACTATAGCCGTAATACAAATTGTAGGCTTATATTTTTTTTAAAGTAGACCCTATTCCTTTAAGGTTTAGGGATTCAAAATAAATGCAGATAAAAGCTCGAATAAAACCTTAAAATTGTTTTGGCCTACTTGAAGTGTTTTACTTGTGTGTGTGTTTTTTTTTTTTTTTTTTTTTGTTAACGTTTTTTTATTTTATGAATAATGAAACGAAATAAAAGACAATTTGGTTTGTGGATAGAGAGAGCAGGGCCGGAGGGGGGGGGGTTGGGTGTTAAAATACTGCCAGAGCAATCTCACTCTCGTGCGGTGGGTGACGTACGCCACTTCCCGTCATCCCCCTTACCGCACGCGCAGCCCCTCGCGCGCATGCCAGCCCGCGCATCGACACGATTGGTGGGTTCGATATCATTACGTCGATGATCGATATCTGGGTCAGGGTCGGTCCCGGTGGAGTAATGGCGGCCAAGTTATATTCGCTGCTGACGATCAAAACGCCGAATGCTCGGCTCTGATTGGCTGCGCTGGACGTCAGATATTGATTGGCTTAGTTTAGCGGGTCCTAATCACAATGTGGGATATAGGGGTAAACGGGCAAGGTAAGGGCTGGGAGGGGGGGTAGGTGTGTGGTAGGGGAAATAATGGATAGAGGCATCCATCCACAATTTTTTTTTATTTTTCCATATTTTTTTATTATTATTAACAAACAGGAACGACGCATCGGTATTTTCAAAACGTACATTACATTCTTTAACACAACTAATAATACAATTAAGTGACGACAATCTTCCGATTGTTGCTCCCCCCCCCCCCTCACACACACACACACACACAATAATCCCCAACATTCTCTCACACACACTATTATTGTAACATGGATTGGTTTGCACTGCGTAGTATTATTGTGCGCTCGCTTATTGGACGTCCGCTTATTTGAACGGTGCGTTCATCACATTCAAGACACCTGTTGTTGGGAGATAGCATTTTCTTTTTCTGCTCATATTCAGTAGGGGGGGGGGGGACGACGACGACGACGACAAGTTACTACAAGTGTTAGTTTTTGTTTGTTATTGTTGGTTTTTTTTTTTAAAGAGAGCATTTGGATTATTTCACAGTCTAAATTAGAATATTTTTATATTTTAAAGCCAAAAGTAAAATAAAATATTTTTTTTTGTTCAGAATATTAGACAACATGGGGGGGGGGGTCTCTTATTGTTATGCTACATTGAAAAAAAATTAGCTGAAAATGTAAATAGAGTCAATTCTTCATGTTTAAAGTAGAACATAGTAGCCGTGATAGAATAGGATGAGGAATGGTGTGTGTAGGGGGGGGGGGGGGTAGGGGGATGGTGGTCAGACATAAGAAATTAATAATAGACAATGAATCACCCCCACCCCACTGTCTCAGGCGAAAAAAAAAAAACTCGATATTTCTTAGGTCAAGAAAATGTTTGGAAACCTAGATCTCAAAATTATTTTGTTTTTTTAAATCTTAGTTTATATGCCTACATGATGCATAGAGAAAAAAAATTAAAATTGTGAACCCCTATTTGCCTTTAAAAAAATAATCAAAAAACATTTTTAAAAGCCGGACAAAGGTGTTTTAAATTTTAAACTGTAACACATCATTGATTTAACAGACAATTGTTGTATAACGCTGCTTTTCAGCTTTATTTAAGGCTATGGAAGCAAATCCAAAAAGAAAAGCAGGCCGAAATCGGAGTCAATGGCCTCAATGGCGCAAAACCAGTTGACACGTAACGCTTAATTGTGTTGGAGGCGTGGTCGAGTCGGCAAAAAGCTCATGGTTGATAAATTCGAACAAAGTCTCGAGTTCAAACCCACTGGCAGATAAATCTCGATCCCCTTCAACACCAATAATTAAGAACGAAGAAGAAGAAGAAGAAGAAGCTTTATTTATTCTTAAAAAAAGTAAAAATCCCTCTTTACACCTCGCTATCCATTGAGTAGATGAAGTAGAGTCCATATAATTCTTGACCTCGGCATGGTGTGGTCAGCACTATGCCCAGCCATCTTTACTTTCCCTAACGCGGGTTATGAAACTATCAGAGCTGGGTGGACTCAGGGACTTTAACCCGGATTCAAACTCTAGACTTTCTTTCAGGTTGTCTAGCGCTCTATCGCTAGGCCACATTGTCTTATTTTTTGCTTTAGTTTATCGTGATGATTTAATGGAACCTGGCTTAGCCTTACTGTTTTTTTTTTTTTTTTTTTTTTTGTTATTTTTTAAAGTAATAAACGGATGTGCTTTACTATTGCGTCCAAAGATGTAATCATAAAATCTATCTTTACTAGATTCCCGTAAATAATTTCAATAGTCGTACCAGTTTTGTTAAATGGAATTAAGCCTCGATCCCTACAGGGTATTGGAGATCGAGGGGAGTGGGGGTGGAAAAAGGAATGAGCGTTGATTAATTTTAGGGTTGTGGTTTTATGTAATTGTCATTAAATGTAAAAATTTAATTTAGGTTGGTGGTTTTAAAAATGTTGAATTTCCATGTTACGTGCAACATCTCTCTACTGTTTTCTAATTATATTAGAAGATTATTTTTTTTAAAAAGTAGGAGTTAGAAACCTTAAAATAAAAATTTAAAAAATTGCCTGTTCCAATGAGTTCTGTAAACTTTTTTTCCCGGCAACACATTTGAATAAAAAATGAATTTAGGGTAAGGGCAAGAGCAGAGGGGACGCAACTCGTGGCTGTACAAATAAGGGGCGCGACTCGTCACCAACGCTGTTTTTTTCTTCTAACCAGCCGCATCAGTCTAAATATATTATGCATATCTACTTACATATTTGTGTACAATTTAAAATGAGAAAATTTGCCTCATTGCGGGTAGATAACTTATATAGCTTTTAAAATATTTTTAAATAACATTTTCACAAAAGGAAAACAAATAACTTTCTTTCTATGTATACAGACAAAATTTTATTGTTTTTCTAATGTTTACAAAAATTGAGCAAGGTATTTTTATGGCGTTTTTTTCTCTCTCTCTCATATTTTCAAAGTAAGGTTGAGATAACATGCTGACACACACTGGCAGACACACTTTACACACTACAGACATAACTACACATTTTATACACACTTAACACACCTCTTACATCACAACAGGTTACACACAATGACATTAGTAAATTTTGTTAAAATAATCAAAAATATTTTTTAATTCCCTTAAAAGTCAGTGAGGTGAAATTCATGAAAATATTTTTCAATTTTATTTTGAAGAAATGGGGTAAATGTTTTTTTTTTAAAGGAAAATAAATATTGGATTAACATTAATTTTCAAGGCCTGTGAAAAAATTAATGTCTTAAAAAAATAATCCAAATTCATAATTTCTTATAATGACTGGTTAAAGTGAAAGGTTTTATACCTGGATAAGAATCTCCAATGTAGGTCTTCAAAGTATGGCTAAAACACACGTATGGTAAAGACAGCGATGATTTTATGTGTGATGGCTGCAGTGAGCGGAAAAAAAAGGTTTAACAATGTCTTTGGTTCACAGTTAACATACAAGCTGAACATAATTGGTTGGAATTTACGTCTTAAAATAGCACCATCAATGTGATGAAATGATGATATGCAGCCCATATATATATATATATATATATATATATATGTATATATATATATATATATGTATATATGTATATATATATATATATATGTATATATGTATATATATATATATATATGTATATATGTATATATATATATATATATGTATATATGTATATATATATATATATGTATATATGTATATATATATGTATATATATATATATATATATATATGTATATATATATATATATATATATGTATGTATATATATATATATATATATATATATATATATATATATATATATATATATATATATATATATATATACATATGTATGTATATATATATATATATATATACATATATATATACATATATATACACACATATATACATATATATACATATATACATATATATACACACATATATACATATATGTACATATATATATATACATATATATACATATATATACATATATATATATCTATATCGTATGGATAACTATGCCCTCTGATGCCCCCCATCTGATACACTAATTGGTATGGTGCCCTATGATGGTCAACTGAAACACTAATTGGTAAGATGCCTACTAGTAACACTAATTGGTAAGATGCCCATAGAAACACTAATTGGTAGACACCAATCAGAAAACACTAATTGGTAAGACACCAATCAGAAAACACTAATTGGTAATATGCCTACCAGTAACACTAATTGGTAAGATGCCTACCAGCAACACTAATTGGTAAGACACCAATCAGAAACACTAATTGGTAAGACGCCAATCAGAAACACTAATTGGTAAGACACCAATCAGCAACACTAATTGGTAAGACGCCAATCAGCAACTCTAATTGGTAAGACACCAATCAGAAAACACTAATTGGTAAGATGCCTACCAGTAACACTAATTGGTAAGACACCAATCAGAAAACACTAATTGGTAAGATGTCCATCTGAAACACAAATTGGCAATAGTAGCTCTATGAAGCCCATCTGATACACAAAGTGGTGTGGTGCTAACAAAGTACATTGATGAATCAACTGCCCTATGAAGCTAGAGGAAGACTGAGACAAAATGTTGAGTGAGAATAAAATGTCGCTGAGCAAACAGTTCACCCAAATATAGAAAATAGGTCAAAAATTGTAACAATTTTTTTTTTTTTGCTATTTTAAACTTTGATTTTTTTAAAATGCACGCTTTAGGTCAAGCTAATTTTTGGCACTGCAGGCCACTAGTTGGACAAAACTGCATTAGCTTAATATACAAAACAAAATCAATTAAAAAATTAATGGATATATGTAAAATAAAATAGTTGGCGTAAGACACGAAACAACAACCAATTTGCCCTTTGAGTTGAAAACAAATATAATTGGGTAACAAAAAAAAAAATTATAGCCAATATTTCCCCTTTTTTTGCCAAATAAAAATGGATGCTAAATAGATGAGGAATATAATATATGCCCAGGCTGCCAATAGAAGAGAGCTAATGCTTGAAAAAACATGTAAGGCGCTTCTCAGTGGTTGGTGTAGTCAGTGGTTGGTGTAGTAAGGGGTTGGTGTAGTCAGTAGTTGGTGTAGTCTGGGGTTGGTGTAGTCAGTGGTTGGTGTAGTCTGGGGTTGGTGTAGTCAGTGGTTGGTGTAGTCAGTGGTTGGTGTAGTCAGTAGTTGGTGTAGTCAGTGGTTGGTGTAGTCAGTGGTTGGTGTAGTCAGTGGTTGGTGTAGTCAGTAGTTGGTGTAGTCTGGGGTTGGTGTAGTCAGTGGTTGGTGTAGTCAGTGGTTGGTGTAGTCAGTGGTTGGTGTAGTCAGTGGTTGGTGTAGTCAGTAGTTGGTGTAGTCAGTAGTTGGTGTAGTCAGTAGTTGGTGTAGTCTGGGGTTGGTGTAGTCTGGGGTTGGTGTAGTCAGTGGTTGGTGTAGTCAGTGGTTGGTGTAGTCAGTGGTTGGTGTAGTCAGTGGTTGGTGTAGTCAGTGGTTGGTGTAGTCAGTAGTTGGTGTAGTCAGTAGTTGGTGTAGTCTGGGGTTGGTGTAGTCAGTGGTTGGTGTAGTCAGTAGTTGGTGTAGTCAGTAGTTGGTGTAGTCTGGGGTTGGTGTAGTCAGTGGTTGGTGTAGTCAGTGGTTGGTGTAGTCAGTAGTTGGTGTAGTCAGTAGTTGGTGTAGTCTGGGGTTGGTGTAGTCAGTGGTTGGTGTAGTCA
Source organism: Physella acuta (assembly GCF_028476545.2). NCBI lineage: Eukaryota > Metazoa > Mollusca > Gastropoda > Physidae > Physella > Physella acuta. Next base: position 8,425 of record NW_026733646.1, read on the forward strand.
GTGGTTGGTGTAGTCAGTGGTTGGTGTAGTCAGTGGTTGGTGTAGTCAGTGGTTGGTGTAGTCAGTGGTTGGTGTAGTCAGGGGTTGGTGTAGTCAGTAGTTGGTGTAGTCAGGGGGTTGGTGTAGTCTGGGGTTGGTGTAGTCAGTAGTTGGTGTAGTCAGTGGTTGGTGTAGTCAGGGGGTTGGTGTAGTTTCTTTAGTGCTGTATGAAAGGGTTGATGTAGTCAGTGGTTGGTGTGTAGTCAGTGAATGGTGTATTTTCTCTCAGTGCGTTAGCCAATCAGTGGTCAGTGTAGTTGGTGTTTGATGTAGTTGTTTGGTGTAGTTCCTCTCAGTCAGTGTGTGATTACAAATGATGCTCAATAGTCTATGCTCATCAAAAAAATATTTTTCAACCTTAATATTTTTTTTCCCTTAAAAAAGTTTTTTTTTTAAATTTGATAAAATAAAAAAATACATTAACAGTTCATTTTCTTTCTAAGTTAACCTTTTATCTTGCAATGCTAGTTTTATAAAAAAGAATTAAATTAAAAGTGTGTATAGAATAATATATATTTAAAAATTTCACATTTCAACTTTTTTTAACCAGACTAAACATGTTGTTAACAGCATTAAAATTAAATGTAAATTTTAAAAAATTCAGACTTAAGCTTTTTCTTATTATAATAAAATGTATAAATACAACACTGTTCTCCATTGGTAAGAGCGAATTGGCTGTGCTATTTTAAAAGATTAACTATACTGACTTTTTAATGAAAAAGATTATTATTTTTAAACTAGATTAATAGGAAAAAAAGATCACTTTTTTAAAAAGATTTTTACAACCAAAGGATAATTTTTGGACATAAAAATTAAACTTATATTAATATACAGTCAAATTTACAGGAATGCAAGTCATAAATTTTTAGCATGTCTTCATATATTGATATAATACACATACGCAAGCATTCAAATGTAGAGGATTATAATCTCTTATTAGGCTAGCATACAAATAGAAATCTTAAGAAAAAAATGCTAATCAAGATTACAATGATTTGTAAATGTGAACAATTTTACTAGACAAGCATACAATAATTTGTAAATGTGAACATTTTTACTAGACAAGCATACAATACTTTGTAAATGTGAATGTTTTTACTAGCGCAGCATACAATAATTTGTAAATGTGAACATTTTTTTTAGTAAACAAGCATAAAATAATTTGTAAATGTTTATGAAGCTTTTCACTAGGCATTTGTTTGTTAAAAACATACAGGCAAACATACCTGAGAAGGGACTATGGTTCAAGACTAGCTTCAGGAAGTTCTTGGCGTGTTTAATATATTAAATGTGTTCAGGTGGTAGTGCATACGACTGCTAAAAAACTGGAGTTCAAATCCTGGGTTCGTGTTAGTTAAACATCCCTGAATCACGTTAGGGAAAGTAAAGGTGGCTGGACATAGAACTGACCATACTATCCTTTCATATATCAAGGTTACAAACACAGGTGAACTCTTCTTCACTCCATGAACCATCAGGGACTTTACTTATTTTACTTAAAATTTCTTGTAGCGCTGTATTAGCAACAACCTAAAGGACGATGAATATAACCTGCAGATAGTTAAACCTGTACCACAGAACTAAAAATTGGATATTAATTTATATATTTAGGTTTTCTTATGCGTTTAATGTCTTTATGATATCCACACAAGCTAGTATTTGTGTCACCCTACACATTAACAAAATCAAGATGCTTATATTTCTATAATAAAATACAAATCAGCTGCGACACTGGGCAGTAATTTGTCGTAGGAAATAAACAGCAAAATTCAAACTTAGTGCAGAATTAGCAGGGAAGAAACAATACAAAAAATTTAAATAAATCTGAGTTAGCAATGTGGCGAATTTAGTGAGCAGAAGCATTCTCCTCAAGAATATTTTGGTGGCAAAGAAATCAGCAAACAAGCAACAAACAATGTACAAAATGTTTAGGATGGCAGAGAATAAAAACAATTTTTACAAGGGTCACAGCAACTGCAGTTGGGAATGATGGGGTCCAAATTGATATTCGCAAAACCAAATTCAAAACAATTTTCTTTCCTTTGGGAGGACAAATTGGTATTTACAAAACCAAATTTAAAATAATTTCTTAAAGATGGGAGACCAAACTGATATTTAGTAAACAAAATTTGAAATATTTTCTTAGAAATGGATGGTCAGATTGGCATGTAGTAAACCAAATTTAAAATTCTTCACAAAGATGTGTGGGACACCAAACTGGTATGTAAGAAAACCAAAATTTAAAATATATTTTCTTTTAAATGGGAGGCAAAAAGGGTATTTACAAAACCATAAACAAATATTTAATAATGATTTGAGGCTAGACTGATATTTACAAAACAAAATAAAACATTTGTGTTAAAACAAGGATCCAAATTGATATATACATAACCAAATATAAAAATATTTTCTTGAAGATTTGAGGCCAAATTGGTATTTACAAAACCAAATATAATTTTTTTCATCATAGCAATTTCACAGCAAAAAGGAATTTTACACAAATATTGTCATTTCTTATTTTAGAAAAACTCAACATAAAATTACATAACTAGCTTCAGAAGTCTACATTTTTTTTAAAGATACATTTTTAGATAACATAAAAGAATAGATATTTAAAGCTGCCTTTGTTGTTTATATTCTCAAATAGACTGTGATTTGGTCAATGTCATTTCTGTATTACATCATTCAGTCATCAGGATTGTCATTTAGAAATATGAGTCTTGAGGGGATAGGTATTGTCACTTAATAACTGTCAATTCTATACTATTTAGTCATACATTTAGTAAATTGTCACAGTATAAATGCTTCTTTCATCTCATAATTTATGACCAAAAGTGGCAAGTTCTGACCAAGGGGAACAGGTGGATTAAGACTAAACAACTTTAAAACACATGCACTTTAAAATCTTCATAAACATAAGCAGGTGGAAGCTTTGTACATGCTTGTCTTCTGTAACCAATCAAATAACAGATATCTGAAATTGCAACCAATCAAATAATAGAAATCTGAAATTGGAACAAATCAAATTCTTGACAGATGAGCTTCTCAGCAGGCTTCAAGTACATGCAATAAAAAAATCAAATAACCCAATGGAATACGTCAAAAAAAAAAAAAAAAAATTATGGCATTTTGTAATAAACAGCTGTTCAATGAATGATACAGGACAGTTTGCTGCCCTAAGTGTCTATTAGTTGTGGACATTGCATTGATATCGTTAAACAAAGAAAACAAGACGTATCAGTTAATATGACTGACATTATGAACCGACTGAAATTTAGCCGGTTTGCAGGCTAAATAAAATAGATACCACAGATTAAAGTATTTTACACAGCACACCATCTAAAATTAGCCAGACAATAGGCTAAAAAAAATGTTCAATAAAAAAAAGCATTTTACAAAGCACATTGTTTCCAATTTAGCCAATCAGTTGACTAAAAAAAATGGGCACAAATAATTGAACTTTCGTAATTTTCGACCTGAAGTTTAGCCAGTCAACTAGCTAATGTAGAGTAAAAACAATTCTATTTAGCCTCAATAACCAGACTAGTCATTTATTTACTTCGTAGTAAAAATTTTTTTGTCAGAACAAATGCAATTTGTTTAGCATTTAGTGAGGTAGACAATGCATTTTTTTTCTGACTTTTTAAAAATCTGTTTTTTTTTAAAAATATTCCGTTAACTCAGAGGAAGAAAAAAAAATTATTAAAAAACTCTCTCAAACTAAAATGTTAGTCTTCTAAGATTCAAAATCTGTTCTTTTAATACTTTGTAACAGAGTAAAAACTACATTTTTACAAAGAATTCTCTAACTAAAATAAAAGTCTTCTAACTTTTACAAACTTTTGTTTAAATACTCAGTAAACAATTGAAGAGAATAAAGATTTTTTAAAAATATGGCCTCAACCTAAAATGTTAGTCTTTTGATGCTTAAAATCTTTTTTTAATACTCTGTAATAAGAATAAACTTAAGGAAAACCGGATTTTTAAAAAAAAAAAAAGTACTCTCTCAAACTAAAATGTTAAGCAAGGGAGATAATTACTCCAAGGGTAATAGAGGTAAATATATTTTAGAAATAATTTAGTTAAAAAAGGTTAGGACTGAAGATTGGGTAGAATAAAATTCTCATTCAGAGGTCTAAATCATGCATAACTCGGAGCAAGATTCCTGAAAAGTTAGCATTTGAGGCGGTATCACAGACAATTTATGTGTTAGAAAATGTTTTAGGGATATGAGGTTAAAACTGGAAAATATTTTTTTATGGGAAATTGTATAACGTATTTTAAAATTATATTTGTATAGTACCAGCAGGACAACTTTTCACCATCTGGTAAATTACAATTATTATTTTACTAAATGACTTATTTTTTAAAATATAAACGTTTCACATTTAAAGATAAAGTAAAACAAAAAAGTTAATCAAATAGTACAACATGCATTAAATATAATTTCTATGTAACACAAATGCTTAAAAAAACGTCTATAAAAAATAGAGGAAGATTTGCAATAAGACTATTAGATAAATGAACAAAACAGAGAATTAAACTCAAGGGGAGTGATGAGTTAGTTGCTTGCCATGTTGTGTAACAAAATGTGACAATTTCTCAACACCAGCCTTTGTGCTACAATGAGGATAAGAAGCCCACTCATCACAGAAACAAGGGAGGTAACTACCATAGACTAAAATAAAATATAGCTATATACAAATTATGTTAAAAATATTTATATGCTGCTCAGTTTAATTATAAATTATTTTCTCTTTAAAAAAATATAATAAATTAATCTGAAAAATTATGCAAAAAGTCAACAACTAAAAATTATAAAATGTATTTCTTTAGCAGAAGTAAAAATTTAAAAATTAATTGCCTTTATATGTACATTTAAAAATTTCAAATCACTTTAGTAAAACCTAAAGAAATTTAGCGAAAATAAGAACATAAAAATCCCGACACAACAGATAAAATCATTTTCACAGCAAACCAAAAGGGAGATAAATCCAAAGGAAATGATTGTTTTTAAAACTAAGCCTGAACCTGTGCTAGCTGTAGGGCTCGACGATATAGCCTGAATACTGGGAGCCGGAGGGAGCTGGAAGGTTACTGCTGCTGCTTGACAAGCTGATGTCCTCGTCAAATGATTCCCTGCTGAGGTTTAAAGGCTGGCTGATGGAGTGGTGGTCGTCCACTGACCACCTGCGTTCTATACCGCGACCAGCGAGGCCCATACATGATCCAGACAGAGGCCACGTATCCGTGGATCTCGTATCCTCCTCTTTATCAATGCAGACACTGCTGGATCGTTTTTTAACCGCAAGATCCAACGGCCGATCAAGGTTGTCTATTCGGCCACCTACATCCGCGCTGATGAAAAGGTTCAGGTTTGCACTATTGGCCACCTACATCACGTTATAACTTCGTATGACGGTGGTTCCAACGTGGACCTGTTTCACTCGTGGGGAGCAGGGAAAGAAAAACTTCTCTCCAAGCTACACGATTATAACGGACACCTAATGACGATGGCTTGGTGAAGTCGGAAGAGAAAGTAGACTGTTTCCTGTGTTTCATTAACTTGTGCTTGTACTGGGGGTACTCCGACTCGTAAGAAGACTCGCTTTCAACTGACGACGGGGGTGGGGGAGGCTCCAGAATCTGAGTCGAGCTTCGGCGTTTGGCTAAATTGAGCTGGGGCTCGAGCAGTAAGGAATTTTCAAACGGGGATATTTTAGAAATGGCTGACTTGGAGAAGGTCGCTGATGGACTAGATGATGGGTGAAACACACATGGACTCAACAAAGGAGGGGAGTCTTCGACTTTTATCATAGCCTTGACCGGCCTTAAAGGCTCGGCCGCAATCAAAGGCTTACCACTCAGGCCGACAATGACGGGTGAGGACGGGGAACTCGAGTAGGAAAACCTTTCCTCTTTAATGATGATCGATGGACTGAGAGACTGGGACGTTGTGGGCGACAGATCTTCCGTGCTGATGTACAAGCCAGACACACCTGGGATATCGTGCGGCAGGGAGGAGGATGATGGGAAGCCTAACATTTCTAGCACTCTTTGGGACATGCCTACTGCAGCGTTCTGCGTGGCTTGGTAGTCAGAACATTGCTTCATGTGCTGCCTCAGGGTGTCAATGATGTTGTTGCGCTGCTCTGTCAGACCACCTAGTAGATTGATCAGCTCGGAATTCTGGGACTGAAGTTTTCGGATTTCCTATTTCAATGAGAAAATAAAATATTTTTTTAGTGTGAGAAGAATGTTGATTTTTTATAATATCACATAAGAAAAGTGTAAAACTTTTTTAATGAATTACAAATTTTAAAAAAAAAGTAATTTAAAAATGGTATCTTAGATAGAAAGATTTATTTTTAAATGCATTTTTAAAAGAAATTCATTAAAAATGAATCGAATGGTGCATTATGCAACTGAGCCATTGAGTGGCAAGGTATCATGTTGTATTATTTATGCTGTTGCCAAAGAGCTCACCGGCTCAGCAGGAGGGGTGTGTGTGTGTGTGTAGTAAAGGGGGATAACTAGTCAAACCACACAATCAAAGCAAACACCATTTCCAATTGCAAGCAATTCAATCCCAGTAAATAACATTGTTAGTCCCTAGCTACACAATCAAACACTATTGCAGTCCATAGCTACAAAATTAGTCTTGAAGGAAAATTGTACCTAACACTAATCAATTCAATTAAACCTTACCTCAGGTAGCGCAATAAAAGACTAAATGAAGCTCTACATATACTATAGCTTTTCAAATGAGACCTAACATTGACCAGTGCAAAACAAGTGCTAAATTAAACCTAACCTTAAATAGTGCGATACATTCCAACACTAAATGAGACCAAACATTGACCAGTGCAAAACAAGTGCTAAATTAAACCTAACCTTAACTAGAGCAATACAAACCAAGACTAACTGAAACCTAGCATTGACCAGTACAACTCATGAGCTAAATTAAACCTTACCTCGACCAACATATCTTTACGCTTTTGTCCCTTCTCCCGTGACCGTCGGGCTGCTAACCGGTTTAGCTCTCGTCTCCGTGCTCTTTTAACCAGTTCTTCAGAAGTTAACTGCTGGACACACAGATAGAATATTCTTACATAGCTGCGTAATTTCTATGGAAATATTTGCCTACTTCAAAAGCACTGAGAGTTCGAATTATCATTTAAAAACAAAATTAAAAAAGAAAACCTTTATAATAAGATTTTTAAAAAAACTAAAAAAAAAAGAGAAAAAAAAAAACTTCATTCAGTTAAAGCATTGAACACGCATGAAATCTCTTACGCAATTAAAAGATAAACAGGTTTCTTAAATTCAATTTAAATATCAAATTCACAAAAAGTTTTATGCCAATCTCATTTTTGACAGTATTTTAAACAAAATTTCTAATTTACAAAAAGGTATATGCCAACCTAATTTTTGACAGGTTTCAAACTAGATGTCAAATTTACAAAAAGTTTTACCCCAACCTCATTTTTGACAGGTTTTTTAAACTAGGTTTCAAATTTACAAAAAAGTTTATGCCAACCTCATTTTTGACAGGTTTCAAACTAGATGTCAAATTTACAAAAAGTTTTACGCCAACCTTATTTTTGACAGGTTTTTAAAACTAGGTTTCAAATTTACAAAAAAGTCTATGCCAATCTCAATTTTAAACTAGATGTCAAATTTACAAAAAAGTCTATGCCAATCTCAATTTTAAACTAGATATCAAATTTACAAAAAAGTCTATGCCAATCTCAATTTTAAACTAGATATCAAATTTACAAAAAAGTCTATGCAAACCTCATCTTTGACAGGTTTTTTAAACTCAACCTGTAGCTCAGCTTTTCCTTCTGCCTTGCGCCGAGACTGAATGATCCACTTGAGGTCCTGTTTGATGAGGTTGCTGGGGTTGCCAGAGTCCAGGGTTGCCAGGGTGGCTACCACCAGTTTTTCATCCTGTCAACAAGTGAGAAATGGTTGGTCAATCATTAAATAAAAACTAAATTAAACATTAACCTTGTTTAACATGCACAATATACTTCCAAGGCTACAAAATTCAAATAGAAAATTTTTTTTTTTTATAAAATGTAATTATTAAAATAAAACAATTGTTTAGCGCTATATTTTATGTATGCAAACCATGTTAAATTTCTAAAACAAGCAAAAAAACAGAGAAACTAGGTTTTCTAAAAACAGAGAGGCTCTCACAAAACTGTTTCGATACATTTCTCTCCACAAAAGAGTGCTTTTACACCCGCGGTGCACAAGACACAAGATATCAGAGAAAACATTATGTAACACTAGGTGGCATCATTGATCGCATTGGTTTCTACTAGAAAAAAAAATATGTTCAATAGATAACAGCCACTTCAAGACCTGGTATCAATAGCTGTAGAAGTTTTTTTTTACCTCGTTATATCAATACCATATCAGTAGGTTAGTGCACAGAGATAAAGACTGCTCCACATCATGGCTGGGTTAATAGGAAAACCTAACGATGATGTCCATGGTTGGGTTCAAGGACTGACTAAAATTACTGCAGCTGATAACTTAGTTAACAAGAAAACTAAATGTTAATGGGAGCTGTTAGCCTCAATTAATTTTTAAAACTACAACTTTTTAAGAAACTAAAGATTATTTCTAACTTTTAAATGAAACTAATGATCATTCCTAACTTTTAAAGAAACTAATGATGAAAATTCAACCTTCTTTAAAAATGAAGAATCGTACAAAAACAGCTTTTAAGCTTAATTTTTAAAAAATTATTTTAAGAACTAAATTTATTCAGATTTTTAAAAAAGCAGTGCACTTAACTAATTAAATTAAAAAGCAAACAACAAAACAGTGTACAAAACAAACTAAATCAATTAACAGATCACACTGCACTAAATAAAATCAAACAACATCAAAATACTATGTACCATGACAAAAATAATTTTTAAAAATATTTTTAAAGTCAAACTGGTACTCCATAACATTTTTAAATATTTTAAATATTTTTTTTTGATAGAATGGTTTGAGAACTCTTGGGAAAACATGCTTTTGTATACAATACAGATGCCAGAAGGCAAGTTCTGGGTTCTGAAAAATATTATTCAAGCTTGCTCTAGTAATCATAAATTGTTTTAAGTGCTAAAATTTTTATTTTCTGCATCACACAAACAATAACCTCAATCTTTTAATTCTAGAAATAGCAAAGTATTTTTAATCATTTTTTTATTTAATCTCCAAGTGATCATCCAATTAAATTGTAAGCTTATCAAATTCATTTTGCCAAAATAACTATTTCTAATTTCATACTTCTAATTTTACTTTAATTGATACTGATTTTAAAAATAAATGTTACTATGATTCTATTAAAAAATGGGAAAGTAAGCATTTTAGCCATGCTCATCTTCATTTCACAATTCTTTATAATTTTGAACATGAATTCAAACTAGAGACTTTTAGCAGCCTAGCTCTCTACCATGCCATCCAATATACTTCTGGTCTAGTTGTTTTTCATAAATTCTATGAATTCTTTATTGCCCAAACATAACACTACACTAAAGCTCCACAAACAACACTTAGGTAAAAAATAAAAATAAACAGTGATATTTGTAAGATCACCTGTACCAAATTTCTGGAATTGAGCAGTCCGGACATGCTGCTGACCGATGACGTGGACACTTGGGGCCCCATGATGGCACTGTCGCAGGAGGTGCCGGTTGTGACAGTGTTGCCCATCATGGACACGTGGCCGGATGTGGAATGGGTGGTGACGGTGGTGGTCATGATGATGATGAGGAGTGGTGGCTGTAGCACCAGGCATCTGCTCAGGGAAGAGGTGTAGAAGATAGTCAATTTGGTCGGTTGGTGGGTGACTGTGTGTGGGGTAAGGGTGAAAGACAGTGACAAGTGACAGTGGGGTGGTGTATGACTGTGTATGTGACAGTATGATGTTGGGGTAGTGTGTGACAGTGGATGTATGTGATAGTTGGGTGCAATGTTCCCTCTCTAAGCTGCGCGGCCATGCAGTAAGTTTGACCCTGCAGCACAGTCCTTTTGTAAAATATATTTATGCTTGTATAAGACTTTTATAAACACCGCACACACAAAATGCAAGTTGCACACTAGCCTTTTCCCCTTAGAGGGAATGTTGGTTGGGTGGTGTGTGATGGTTGGTTGGTGATGGTTAGGTGGTGTGTGATGTGTGATGGTTGGTGTGTGATGTGTGATGGTTGGTGTGTGACGGTGTAGTAGTGTGTGAAGCATGGGTGGTGTGTGATGGTTGTGTGTGTGACGGTGTGAGGCATGGGTGGTGTGTGACTGTGGGGTGGTGTGTAATTTTGAATGTGAGCCTTCACAAAACAAAGGCTGGGAAAACTGGGTATGAAAATATCCCATTCATAACTTTAAAACTGTATACAAGAATATTAAGTACTGAAGACTGAAAAAACTACACAACTTAATTAAGAGTGATCCTTGTTTTCTGTAAATCCTGTTTTGTATGTGGCCAGTACAGTGAAAACAAAAATATTGGTTTTAAGTTTAAGGTCATTAATGAAACTAAGATTTTAAGTTTGAAATACACATTTTTTTTTTCATTCAGTCCATGATTTCTAGGATTATATTACATATATTTCTAAAAGGTAAAAAAAAGAGGTAATTATAAATCATTTTTCATAAAATCACATTTGATTAACAAATAAATTTGATATCAATATAGAAACTAATGCTCATTTTAAATTTATTGTACTGTGCGGCTAAGCCAGATGTAAGGAAAACTGTTATTTTGTTTCTATTATTTATACACTACTACAATTATGAAATCAGAAATAAGACAAAAAAAAAAAAAAACCAGGTTATTAAGTACTTTTCCACTAGTGTAATCCTTTTCATCACTTCAACCCTTGACCTTAACACTTGAGATGCTTCTAGTGGAGAAGTACAAAACTTTAAAAATAAAACATCAAAAACAGTAAAGAAATATTGAAATGACTAGGGTAGTTGTAGTTTAGGTACAATAATTTAAAATAGCAAAATCAAGTAATAGCTCAATTAAAAAAATGCTAAAAATGAGAAAGTCATATAAATAAATGTCTTAATATATATTTTTTTTCCAGTTTTAAGAAAAATCGTAAAAGTATAATTTAAAAATTAGGTTGCACTCTAAAAACCCAGACATTCTTTTGTTTTATAATTTAAAAAGCCATATTTAGCTTTGGAATAATATTGTTCTGAGGAATAGCTAATACCTTGAGCGCAAAAAAATCCCAACCCCCATTACACAACACGTAAGATTACAATACTACTAACAAACTAACACACATATGATTATATTAGAGTATATTGTCAGACATTTGTAATAGTTTTACTTTGCTTTGGGTAAAGCTTTGTTTAATCTTTACAAAGATGGTGGCAATATTTCTACTTTAGGGTTAGGATTGGGTAAAGTCTAGCTGTGAAGGTCATGTACCTTGGTGCTTGCAATAATCAGCAAATACAGGTGGGAAGAGGGTGCTTTATTATATTATATATTATTAAATCCACCACTTATAAATAAGTGGTGGTTTTCTTATATCAGTGTTTTATTTTTAAAAAAGGGTGTTAGGTTACTGATAGTGGTTGTTAACTAATGACACATATAACTTGCTAGTGTCAATACTAACCCAATCCCTAACCCCAAAACTTCATCCAGCTATAAAACTAGACAAGATTACAATACTATTTACAACCTAACACACTTATTTTCACAAGAGTCTATTATTGGACATTGCTATACTTAATCATCCAAATTAGCTTCAGCAAAAAAAAAATGCATAGATAACAGATAATAACTAAATGTTTTCTAGTTTACAATTTAGTAATACACAACAGGCTAATGATCAATTAACATTGTTGTTGCATAAAAAGAAACAATTTGATCTGAACTACTGCTAACAGACTACAGAGGGGAATGTATGTTAGGACTGAAAACTGTTTTACAGATAGCCTACATATGGGGGAAATGTTAGAGTATTCACAAGTTAGAACATTTGTGATCTAAATGTGACATAAACATCTAGTTGGCCTATATGGGGTAAGAATGTTAATACAGGAATGGTAGATCTTGTGGCATTCTACAGGGGTAGACATTTTAGTCCTGAGAGTTAGCCTAACACACCATCTGACCTAATAAACCAACCCTAACCTAGATATAGGCCAAGTAGTATAATTTAACTTTGTAATATTTCAGCCTGAAATAATCATAATAGATGTGAGAATAATTTCCATTTTCATTACATTTATTACAATGATACCAAATTCAAAATTGATGTTTCATGCTTTATTAGATATTTCCCCCAATTGTTTAAGATTAGCCGTTAGCCCTTTGAGGAGTGGTTGCCCAGCCAAATAGTGCCACATCGATGTATTTTTTTTAATTTTGAATAATTCAAAATTAAAATTTAAAACTCAAAATTTCAATATTCTAATTCTACTTATAATGTAGACTATCAAACAATGTGTTTTAATTAAATAAATATAGGGCTTTTATTTTTCATTTTTCAAAAAAAAATGTTCCAATTTATCTTTTTGCAACGGCTACGAACAATGCATTATCATTATGTAACCGCTGCAGCGGGTTGCATTGAGTTGATAATACATGCAATGGCTGTGCAGCGGCCCCATTAAATCCAGCTAGTCTAGACACTCCTCCGTTCCTCTGTACTAGTCATAAAAAAAAGTCGTGTAAAAAGTGGATTTGGGTTAGCAGTGCATAGCCACATCCTAAACATTACACTAACAGTTTCGCCGTGAGAGAGGAGGGCAAAGGGAAAGAGAGTGAAGAACACCACTTCGCGCCAGCTTAGATTATAAGGTCATTCATTCTGAAACATGAATTGAGCCTCCGCTTATTCGCATTCCGATCTTTACTCATTATCTAAAAATAGCCATGAGATAACTGGGACGAATGGTTCTGATTGGCTGACAACCAGTACCAGAGTGTCAATCACGTTTTTAGCAACGACATGTCGTTCAGCCGGGGAGAGACGGGCTGAACTGAATACGGATTGAGGTTACAGTAAACCGTTGTAAATAAAAACAAAAAATGAATGGGAATGTGTTTGTTTTGATGTAATGAAAGTACATAGTCATAGCCACATGTGTTAGAGATGTGAGGACGAATGGGGAATAGAAATGCTAAATTTATCGATGATACGTGGGAACAGAAAGTGATCTCCCCTTTCCACTACATCGTGTGGCCTTGCGCCGTAGTAGTACGTAGCGGAGTGTGCGAGGACAGCGGGGTCGACACCACAGCGAACGTACTGCGTAATTTTGGGGACGCTTCCAAGTATTTGTCCGTAAATAATGAACAGTACTTACCAATGCTATTATCACGAGGTGTCTAACCAAGAATTAAACCGATTGCAACGTAAATTTTGCAGATAACATGGTTTCTTTGCACTGAAACGACGCCAGACACCTTTCCACGAATCACTAGGTGGCCACGCTAAGGGAGAGCAATCTAGTCGACGTTTTTTTTTTCTTAACAGTAAACGAAAACAAACCCAATGGTGTGGCTTGCATTCAAATTTCAAAGGCCAATCCTATAAACGAAGAAATGCTTTAGCACATTTCCTGCTTTAAGAATTTGAATTGAAATATAACTTTTATATATAGCCTATAAAGATCTGTTACTTTGTTAAAATGTGTATTTAAATAAATAAATAAAATACTTTAAGTTTAGCTTTATTTAACTTTTTCGGTCAACAAAAATGAAAATTAAATTAGGCCCTACGTCACTATTTAGACTGGATTGAAGACACATCCGTTGTAACCTTTCCCTCTATTTTTGCTTCACAACTCTCCCCACCTCTTACCCAAATATGAAAAAATAAATGGTGTGTGTCTAAGCACTTTTTCGATCTAAAAACAATAACTTGACACACATGTGACCCAATAAGAACATGTGTAACCTTAATCTCATATATAAAAAGCCTAACTATTAATAAGACAACGGATTTGACTTTTGTTTCCAAAACAACAAAAATAAATTAATACGCCTCAACTCGCAGTCCCTAATCTCAGTTATTTTTCTCCGCCTCACTCCGTTTATTATTTTATTTGTGGAGACTCTTAGTTGTATTTTATTTTAACAGTTTAAATAAAAGTAGCTAATGTATAATTTTTTTTTATTTGAGGTATTAATATTTATTAATTTCAAACTATACGCATTTTTAAAAAGATAACATTAATAAGACCAGCTTTTATATTTTAAAAAGTATCTAGAGCTAGGCGAATGCCAAAAATTTAAACATAAAATAAATAGGCCTTGATGTTAAAAATAAGCTTGTTACAAGGGAGACTATGACACACCGAACATTTTACATTTGGATATAAACTTGGTTACCTCCCTTTGTACTCTTTTAATAAAGATTTCAATTAATAGTAAGGTTCTACTAACTTTAAAAATTACGACACACAGCGTAATATAATTTATAGAGAAAATACATACTCCGCCCCCCCCCTGCCACCGAAAATTTCAAGTCCCCCCCCCCCCCCCCGGAAAAAAGTCTAGAAGAAGAAACAACACCCGTTGTGAAAAAGAATAGAAAAAAGGGTTGGGGGGGGGGGGGGGGAGTGATGGGCTATTTGTGCCAATTAGCTTGAAGGTGTTAGTGTGTGTGTGCGGAGGGGGGGGGGGGGGAGTATGGAGGGCTCTTTAAAAACCTAAACAAAATACATAAATAAAATAAGCTTAAAAGATAAAACAAATAGGGCCTATAAAAACCTTTACAGAAATAAGTTTTTAAATCCACTGAATTTAAAAAACAAAAAACAAAGTTGCTTTCTTTTAATAAAAACGTAAAATGTCTTACACAGTTTAGCAACCAATATTTTTACTACAGGGAAAAGTTTGTTTCATTTTCTTATTTTCAGTCGTCATTTATTACATTTTAATGGGAATGTTTTTCAAATATTTGTTTCATTTTTAAGATCCGTTTCGCAATGCTCCAAGTTACTTACGCACATACACGTACCCTTGCTTAATGCGTTATCTTTAAGCACATGTGATCTAGGCCCAATTACGAAACCGTCTCAACATATTGCGTTTGGCGTGACGTCACACACGCTACTTTCGATGACCTAGGCAAATGTGGAACCTATTGCGTAATAACTGGAGCCCGTCTCGCGCGTATGTTAACCGTCCTGTTCATTCAACCGTGAACGGGTTTGAGATTTTTGTATTTTTTTACTTATTCTGTTATATGGGCAAGTTTGAACCGAAATTGTATACAGCAACAGTCGATTCGCTTGACTGCGGGCAACTATGGTCCATAAATGACGTCACGCAACGCAACTGAAAATGAGGCGTTGGGTGCAGGGGGAAAAAAAGGGGAGGGGGTCAATATCTGCAGTTTGTGCTATAAATAACATCCGTTCCAGTTTTAACCCAGTGACGATTTTCAATTTGCGATTTGGATAAATTATAAATCTCTGTCGTTTATTTCTTTAGCAGTTTTTCGCGTTCGTACAACGGTCACGCGAGGTAGGTGGAGGAGAGTTCATCTGTTTCAATTATAAAAGACATATATGGGGATATTTTGGTCAGCGTAATGCCCAGCCGCATTAAGTTTCCGTAATGTGAGCCTGGAGCCAATAAGAGTTGGATGAACGGTGTGTAGAGCTGAGCCCTAGGTCTGAACACGAGATATTTGGGTTTTTTTTGTTGTATGCTCTACCATCAGAGCATAGTGATACATAAATAGGACGGGGCGGTGAGGGGGGGGGGGCAATAAATTCAGGACTCGTAGTCGTCACCAAGTCAGAAACCAACCGCCTGGCTGTCAACCACCCACCAGCCAACCCACTTGCCGTCAACCACCCACCAGTCAACCCACTTGCCGTCAACCACCTAGCTGTCAACCCACTTGCCGTCAACCACCCACTACACTAGCCGTCAACCCACTTGCCG
Source organism: Physella acuta (assembly GCF_028476545.2). NCBI lineage: Eukaryota > Metazoa > Mollusca > Gastropoda > Physidae > Physella > Physella acuta. The sequence continues at coordinate 24,404 of NW_026733646.1, forward strand.
TCAACCACCCACTCATTTGCCGTCAACCACCCACCAGTCAACCCACTTGCCGTCAACCACCTAGCTGTCAACCCACTTGCCGTCAACCACCTAGCTGTCAACCCATTTGCCGTCAACCACCTAGCTGTCAACCCATTTGCCGTCAACCACCTAGCTGTCAACCCACTTGCCGTCAACCACCCAACACCCAGCCCACTTGTCCAGAGTTTCTTTCAGGCATCTCTTTCCCCAATGAAATGGAATTTATATAGAAAACATACTTTTACTATTTACTTTTACTATTTTTACCATTGTCCGCCCCGTCCTCCCGGATTGTTGTCCGCCAACCCCCCCCCCCCCCCCCCCCCCCCCCCCCCCCCGTAGAAAAAAGTCTGGAAGAAACACTTTGCGTCAACCTACCGACCGAAAAACCAAACTGTTAAGGAAAATGTTACTGGTAAATGGTAAAGAGCCCCGACTTTTCCAAACGGAGGGGGGGGGGGGGGGCTGTTTCTGACGCTGGGGGGGGGGGGGGGGGGGGGGGCTAAAATTGTTAGTTCGCTCTGGTCACAGGAAAAGTTCGCCACGCCCATCCATTTGTAACCACGTGATACACACTACCTATTTTATACTACTGAATTCGATGTGTGTGATTCACACTATACAAAATATTACCAACATCACGTGGTACACATCACGTGACACATTGCCTCTTGCAGACGACACTACAGACTAGATTGCTTATACCTACTTTTTCTAATAAAGATCTTGTATTCACGCGTACTTGGCATTGAAACCTTTCAACATATTCCCATTGTAAGCCTTTGAAATGGTTTCATTCAATCTATTCACTATATTTACGCTGTTTGCATTGACTAAGTAGGCCTAGTCTAGATGTTTTATATTCATATCGATTTTTCTAAAACCATAAGAACTTTTATAAAATTGATTGGAATTTTTTTTTTTAAACCATTGATATTATTGACCAAAACGATTGAGGTAAATTTCTAAACAGGGCTTAGTTCTTTCCCTTAGAATAGATTTTCAATTGAATATTTTAATATAAAACTGGGTTATTGTTCCTGACTTGAATTCTTTTTTTTTCCTTTCTTTTCAAATATCAACCTAAAGTTGTAAAATGTTAAAATAGCCAAACCTAACCATATTTTTTAAAATATAGATTTACATATCCTGGCATTCCTTTTCATGTAATCTACTATTTTAAAACAAAAGCAAAAATAACAAATAAAATAAAAAGTTAAAACACACAATTGAGTTTAATGGAGCAGATAAGGTATGATACATCATCTGCCTCTGTGGCCTGAGAAGAAACTATGTTGTCAGTGCTGTGTCCAGCTAACTAGTTCATTCACTCTTCCCTTCTCCCTGCCTCTGACAGTAACAAAAGGGTTCTTATAGGGATTTGAACACAATCCAAATATGTTCTAATCAGTTCTAATGCTCTACCACACTTCTATATGGATAATATATAACTTCTGTTCACACAAAAGTGTATTGATTAGTTTTAAAGATGTTATTAAACATCAAAATTATTTTAAATTATGCAATAAGTTTTTAAAGTGTACCATCATACATTCTTTTTCTTCTTCGTTCTTAATTTTAGTGTTGGAAGGGATCCCGTCCAACACAATTAAGTATACGTGTCAAATGACTATGGGCCATTGACTCCGATTTCAGCCTGCTTTTCTTTTTGAATTTGCTTCCATAGCCTTCGTCCAACCAAGAACAAACTACAAGGCAGCAGTAGTTTTGATTTTGGAGTTTTCTCTCCTAGAAGAGTGGCTGTCCCCAGCTAACGAGCCTCATGTGCCTGAGGATTTGAGACTTTTCAGTTTAGCAACCATGAGCTTTACCAACTCGACCACGCCAACCCTTATCATACATTCAATATAGATCTTCATTTCATGAAAACCTTTATCTATTGTTTTCAATTCATTCCAATATAAATTGCTGAATGTTGTGGAGATGACAGGTGGCGTTGGGGGAGTTTTAACTTATAATACCTCCCCCCCTCCCCTGATTAAGGCCTTTAAATGCGACTCCCTTTTATGCACTGAAAAAGATCAGTTTTACAGGAAAAATAAAAAAACCAACCAGTGACAATGATATTATACAACAAAAAATGATTTATTTGATAAGATACCAACAACACTAATCATTTCAGCTAACATGAATCATCATTTGAAATCACAGTATAAAAACAATAATTACCAGTAATCAACATGTCATGCATAAAACAAACAGATTGTGTATATCAGTGATCATAGTCTATCTATGTCTATACATGTCATATTTTCAAGAACAAATTCTTTGCAATATGAATTATTTTTTTAAGTAAATTTCCTTTATCAAAATTTGAGCAATTAAACAAGGTTAGACTACTGCCATTTATTTACAATAACAAAACCACATAACCTATGATAAGAACATAAAAATGAGTACATTTTTTAAAATAACAGAACAAAATAGTGTAACAAAACAGAATTTAACAAATTCAAGTATCACATTTTACTAATAAATAAAGACATCTTAACATTATATAAAACATAAAACAAGTCAACATAGCAAAGTATAGGAATACAATCCTACAAAACAAGATGTATAGAAAAATAAAACCTAAACTGCCATAACAAAAATAACCCTATCAGATATAACAATAATTAACAAAACAACTGAGAACATTAAATGAGCACATAAAAACTTAATCTCAACTATTAAAACCACTAGTATTTTTTCTGCCTAAAAAAATCATTGAATTCACCTAAAAATGCATATGTAAAAATCTTTTAAATTTTAAAGCTCATGATTGAAGAGCAGATGTCAGTTAATAACAAGAGTCAGTTACGAACAAGTATCAGTTAATGACATATGTTCTTCTCGTCATTCGTTAAGATAAAAATATATAAATAATTAGCGCATGTTAATAAACCTATGTTATGGTATTTAGTTGCTCTTTGGCTGACTGCATAGGTTAATAAATATTACCACCATACAATCAGGTAAATATAAAAAATTATGTTTTAAAAAACATTATTCTAAGCTTTTTAATTTATTTAAAAATACACTTTTTTAAAAGGACAAATAAGATGGCAGTAAAAAATAAATCTACACTGCTGCAGCATCAAACTTAAATGTTTCTTTTTCTCATAATCGTTCTTCAAAAATTTCACTCCACATTTAGCAAATACCTGAAAAATTTCATTACAAAAAAGTTTTGAATGAAAAAAACAATTTAAGCATAGAAGGATCAGCAGGGATGGTAATTTCCTACATTGTTGATATACATTTTGAAGTAAATACAAAAATAGTGATTACAAAAATGAATTCTATTTTTATATTTTTAAAGCAACAAAGAGGCTGCTAAAATTTATAAAAATAATTACATTTTTCTACATTCATTTTAAAATACCATTATTACAGATTTTTTTTTCAATTAATGCCATGAATGAAAACACTTTATACAAATTTTTAAAAATTACCAAGAAAAAAAATTTACAGTAAATGACATTGTCATGGAAACAAACTCAAGATGTGGATTAAAACAGAGGCATACTTTTCTGTTTCATCAAAATTGGGCTAATCGTAAACAAATTAAACCTTAGTTGATTGTTAATAGACCTCAAGAAAAACTGTTTGATTTAAACAGGAAATATTCATTTATTCTAAAGAAGCGGAATTGTTTTTCATAACAATTTTTTTTTTTAAATGAAAAAAAGAAGAATTGATTTGTTTCATATTTTAAAACATTTTTTTTTCCATTTAAATTACCTGACAGATCTAACCTTCCACAACTTTATTTTAATTTTAAATTTTCAAATAATATTCCAGCATTTCAAAGGATTAAGAATTTACTCTAGAATTTCTTTAATGATTTAAAACTCTTATTGTTAAATCATTTTATTGTTTAATTCACAATAATTATTTTATGATCTCCCCCTAAAAAAGCCGTTAGATTTTGAGGAGTGTTTCTAGCTGACTGAAGGCACTTTAATTCAGTCCCAAAGTATTTTTTTCTGCTTTGTGTACTTTTCTACTTGACATGAATTCACCAGCCACACCCCCTTTGGTCTGTTAAACCCAGGTATAAAAAAAAAACTAGACCATAGAACTACTGGTACACAGTTTTGTTAAAATATGTTACCTTTGTCATGTAGGTGACTCAAAGGGTTAATCATTCAAATATTCATAACTGTACACATGTTATCTTGTAATAATTTTTTTTTGGGTTTTCCAAAAATTTAGCTTTAAAAAAAATTACACAAGTACAAAGTAGATGAAAATTTAGACAAAATATGTGTGAAGTTTAAAAAAAAAAAGCAACCAACAAAAATGTGTGAAGTTAAAAACAAATATGTGTGGGTGGTTGTCATAACATCACATGTCGTGGCTGAACACTGGGAAATCCAGTTCACCTGTGTCCTTGCTTGTTAGGTCATAATTAGTATAACATATATCTTATGACCCAATGATGATTAAGACATTATAGAATATAGGTCAAACACAGGAACATTGATTTAACAATCTAACTTGTAGTTAAAGATAAATATCTTTATACAAGGAGTGGTTATCAAAGTATTTTGACAAGATGACGCTCTTTTATCCAACTTAAAGAATATTTGCTGGATGGCGGATAGTCAATTGTGGTGCTTTAAACAATATGTGTCATTTAATATTTTAAGAACTATACATGTCATGCAATATTTAAAGTAGTACACATGACATGAGGTAGTGCATACAGTGTTACATGTAGCACAATGTCATGTGGTATTCAAGCAATACACATGTCATTCAATAGAAATGTCATTAAGTACCCATGAAGTACTATGCAAGACAAGCAGTACTTACTTCAAGCAGTAAGACATAAGCCATATGGAACTTGTATACTTTCAAAATATATTTAGTATAATCTAGTGCCCTTTTTAAACAGTAAGAAGACTATAACTATAACTCATTCCAAATGTATGGTATGTCTATTTTCTTGTGTACTTACACTCTAAACTGACTCATTTCTAAATGTACACTTATTAATTTAGCACTTGTGAAAATGTCCCCTTTATAAATTGTGCACGTCTTTGTATGTATGTACTAGATTTATGTACTATGTACTATGTAGCGTACATAATTTATTACTTTAATACAAAATATTGAAAGTAGATCTAGATCTATCTGAATGTACAACATCTGTTGAGAACTCAATCTAGCTGCAATAAAACATTTTTGAGCATATATCTAATTGTGCACATAAGAACAGTTAAAGCTGTACTCATCATAGTACTATTATTCTGATGATTAGGCCTAAATCAAAGAAAAACACCAAAGTACTATTTGTAATTTCAAAAAATAAGATTGTTTCGTTTATTTCTTGAGGTCACAAATAGTAAATGTGTGTTTTTGTATTTTATTAGTGCCTTGCTACGCTTACTTAGATCTATTTATAGCATGTACGTGTTGATATTGTACATATCTTTTTGATCTAATCAACCTATGGGAGTAGATTTTTTCAGTAGCTCGCTTTTTCAGCGTGGGTATTTTGGTAATTTAGGTCAGAGGTCATGAGATGACTCGGCAATCGGTTAACTTACGAAGCGGGGACGTCAAGACATACAGCTGTCTATCAACAGGAAATCCTCGTCTAGGTCCGTGGTCTCGCACATCTCCGACGAAGAAGAGTTCGTGTGGATCCGTGAATACTCGGAAATCACTCGGTGACTGTGGGCGGAGTCGCTGAGTGATGCATGTTCCGAGGAGGTGGAACCAAAGGGGGAGGTGGACCCGATACTGGAGCAAGAGTCTATATGGATTCTAGAATTATCGTAGAATCCATTTTCGGTGGATTGTAGATTATCTTCACCAATGACCTCCTCCTCGTAAAAGACATCTATTACGTCATCGGCAGTGGAACCCTCGAAACTAATTTCTAAATTGTCAATCGGGCCGTTGAATACTTGGAAATCTTCGTTCGTAGCAGCGGTGTCGCCCTCGGAGAAATACACCGAACTGCATGAATCGCACGGGTCGTTTGTCGATGCATGGTGCGCACAAGTGCTGGTTGGATGGGGAATTCCCTGAAGGAAAACTTCCAAGTTGCTGTCGACATTGATGCTGGTGGGGATGTTGTTGTTGCAGACGAGAAGGTGACTTTTCAACATGGCCTGGAGTTCGTCCCGCTCCTCTTTCAAACGACGCAGGTCGATAATCAAGTTGTTCGACGCTTTCTCGAGACGTTTAATTTTCTGATGACAAAATAAAATAAAAAATTCTCTAGATGTTTAAAGCATTAAAGGAGAAAAAAGGAGAAAAAAAATTCTCGAGACGATTAATTTTCTGATGACAATTTTTTTTTTCCTCGAGATGTTTAAAAAAAGAAAAAAAAATTCTCGAGACGTTTAATTTTTAGTAATTAAAATACAATGTAAAAAAAAGGAAAAAAAACCGACTAGATTGCTTTGTGGTTTAGAGGATCAGCACGTCGTAAGAAACAGAGGGATCATCACTTTTAAAAAAAAATTGGATTTTTCATTTCGTCCATCAAATACTACTAGATCTATATACTACAGTGGTGGATTAAAGGGTAGGTTGACTAAAAAGTTGTCTTATGAAAAAAAAAATCTGTGTGGATTTATCAGACACGGAGACCGCAAATAACTTGCAGCTAAAAGGCTAAAAGCTAAACGGAAGTTAACCCTCCCCAACAGAAGATAATCTTTCCCCCTCGGTAGTCAACTCTCCCCACCCTACAGTAGATAATCCCTCCTTCTCTTTATCATAGGGTGTAACGGATCCGAAGGTATTTGTCTTGTTGTGACCAGAGTTTCTTTCAGGCAACTCTCCGGAGGGGCAATGCACCCCCCCCCCCACCCGGGCGTCAACCGTTACATGACGAAATTTAACGACAAATCATTTATTAGTATTATATACTTTAAACAGTGTCCGCCTCTCCTTCCCTCCCCCCTCCCGAGAAAAAAATGTTTGAAAGAAACCCCGCTAGTGACCTAAGAAGTATGTGTTAAAGACAATGAGGGAAAAAAATCATCGTCACTAATAAGAATTTAAGAAGTGTGTGTTAAAAACAATTAGCTTTTCTAAGAAGAAATGGAAAAAAAAATCATCCTCACTAATGAGAACTTAAGAAATGTGTTTTAAAAACAATTAGCTTTTCCAAGAAGAAGGGAGGGGGGGGGGGGGTTGAAATCATCATCACTAATAAGACTCCCCCCCCCTTGCACCTGCTAATTGAGGTCCCTTCCTCAAGTACTTGTAAAAAAAAAACCCGTGACAAACGTAAAACACCCCTGACATCCGCTTAAAGCCCCACCTCACCAGGTAACATGTTTACTGACACCTCAATGCATGGGAAATAACTCCCCCAGCTAATAAAATTATGTATGCAACATCCGTGTTGATAGCAAACCAGACGTACTGCAATCTTTTTTTTAAATACATTATCTAAGTCAGAAAAAAACAACGCTTTTCTAAATTCAGAGGCGTAGCGACCCTTCCCGGCGCCCGGGGACAAAATTTTTCGATTTGCACCCCCCCCTCGAGATTTTGATTTGCACCCCCCTCAAACTTTCGATTTGCAGCCCCCCCCCCCCCTCGAGATTTTGATTTGCACCCCCCCCCCCCTCAAACTTTCGATTTGCACCCCCTCAACATTTCTATTTATTTTTCCAACCCATTTTGGCGCCCCCTAAGGTCGGCGCCCGGGGACATATGTCCCCCCCCCCGCCCCCCGCCCCCCCCCCCCCCCCGAAGATAGAATTCATGTAGAAAATGTATAGGCCTACTTTTAACAGTGTCGTCTAACAAACAAACAAAAACTATTGAACATATTTAATATATCGCCCTCGAAATTCAGTTCCAATACATAGGCTATAACCGTATTAATATATGCCGTTACTAGACCCATTTTATCAGATACTGGACTGTTTGTTTAGGATATTTAGCAACGCATTGTGTTTGAAGAGCGGAAACACCCGGTGCAAACTTGAGCAGTTTTCAACACGGCAGTAGTGGCAGTTAAAAATCAATGTGTTGGATAATTGTGCCTAGTCCGTCTTTTTTTTCTGTATGAAGCGATCATGTCGGTGGGTTAGTAGCTGATAATCAATTGGGGGCTGGGGCTGATCTAGGGTGGTTGTACAAGTCGATGTAGTGCCGTGTTGTGTACAACAGTGATGTGTTGTGTACAATGATATGTTGTGTACAACAGTGATAGTGAAATGCTGTGTAGCGACCCTTCCCGGGGACAAACTTTCAAGTTTTCGATTTGCACCCCCCCCCCCTCAAACTTTCGATTTGCACCCCAACCCTCAAGTTTTTCTCTATATATTTTGCTATTTTTTGCCTTGGTGTCACCCCCCTAAATGGTGTCACCCGGTGCGGTCCGCACACCCGCCCCCCCCCCTTCGCTACGCCCCTGAGCGTAACTAGGTCAGTGTCACCCGGTGCGGTAACTGGGGGCGTTGCCCCCCTCCCCGGGTAAATTTTAGGATTTTATTGTTCGAGTTCTGTCACCCCTTAAATTGTGTCACCCCTTAAATGCTGTCACTGTTTAAATGGTATCACCACTTAAATGGTTTCACCATATTAAATGGTGTCACCCTATTAAATGGAGTCACCACTTAAATAGTGTCATCCTATTAAATGGTGTCACCACTTAAATGGTGTCACCACTTAAATGGTGTCATCCTATTAAATGGTGTCAGCACTTAAATGGTGTCACCCTATTAAATAGTGTCATCCTATTAAATGGTGTCACCACTTAAACAGTGTCATCCTATTAAATGGTGTCACCACTTAAATGGTGTCACCCTATTAAATGGTGTCATCCTATTAAATGGTATCACAGGTGCAGGCCGATGATTGCTAATTCTGCCATATAGCACAGAGAAATTGATTCAATTGAGCCAATCCAGCTCTAATGGGTACCTTGCGAAATCGTTGGAAGGCTGCATTGCAATCATATATAAAGCCGGGATACTTCACTTGAAAAAAAATTACTTTGCAATACGTAAACGACAGACTCAAATCTAATTAACTTGTGTATTGTTATGTCATATTGACATATTACTGCTAATTGTTTTGACGGCTGGCTTTTCATGCTGTTAAAACAAAACAAACCGCGCGTAGATTTCTAAGGCGAACAAGTAAAATTGTAATCGTTTGTTTAGCTTTACAAGTTAGGATAAAGATTAGTGTTAACTCTTGTTGGATTTAGCATTTTTTATAGATATTAAAGTACCTATAAGGCCTGATTTATAATTATAAACACGTCCTTAGCGCCGTATTCGAAATTACTTTTTGTTAGTTGTATAGATAACCCTAGCCTGACGCTAACCAAGACCTTAACCTTAGCATCGATACCTACATACAATAAATATCAGTACGATACTGGCAACTTAACACTTAGTCGGGGAGGGGCGGACTTAAATTTCGGAAGGGGTGGTCACTGGTTAAAGCATATAATTTATACCCCCCCCCCCCACCCCGAAAAAATACCTGAAAGAAACTTAACTTTTTTTTTTAAACAACAGAACTAGGATGTAGATTATTGTCGGTTTCTATAACGACACCAAGTGGTATCACGCAGGTTATGTTATGGTACGGTTAACCCAAGTGTACCCAGCAATTCTTAACGACAATACGCCCCCCCCCACCCCACACTTGTAATTATGATTGCATTGATCATAGGGCGGAACCTATGGCTCAGCTTTGATCGCTGATTCGATATTTGTCGAAGACGTGCTAGCGTGTCAGCGGTGCATGCTAAACTGCACAGGAGGTGTGCAACAACGCGTGCTGAACATATTGACGCAACTTGAGTGTGTGTGTGTGTGTGTGTGTGTGTCTGTGTGCGTGTATGCTGGTGGTTTAGGAATGTCAAAGGGCTGGATAGACATTGAAACTAGGTCAAGCGTAACGGAGTTATTTCTCTTCCCCAAGCTTGTGTTTGTTTTAAGTTAATTTTTAAGAAGACACCCCCCCCCCCTTGCTACCCTCCGCCCAAACCTAATCTTACAAGTACCCGTGTGCAGTGAAGCGTAACGGTTTTAACAAAGAAAAGAGAAAAAAAAAAGGGGGGGGGGGTGTTTTCACATATTTAGTATGCTCAGCACAATTTCACGCAACAGTCGTTAAGGTTACACGCTACGAAAAAAAAATCAAACGTCTCAACAGATCGATGTGTATTGGAAATGATCGATACAGGACAAAACAGCAACAGAACAGTTGTGTGTTGGGGTCGGTTTTTGAGAGCAAACTGCCCGTGGGTGGGGGTGAGGTCAGGGGTGGGGGAGTTGTGAGGTTGCTGATGATGAGGGTAGTAGTGTTAGCTTGATATAGTGACCTTATGGGTGTTGATACAATAAGAATGTGACTTGATAGTCTATATAACATGTAATTAACGTTGGTCTTGGTAGACGGTAATAGGGATGCTGCTGACTGTGTTAGTTTTGTGTAACGTGTTCTAAAAGAAACATGAGTAATGACTTCAGTATATTTTGAGTTTAGAGCAAGTGGCGTCGCTAGGAGGGGTGGAGAGGGGTTCCGCCCCAGGCGGTTTATTATATTTATAACTAGAACATGGAGGCGAAAATCGGGAATTCGCCATTGATGAAGATTTGTATAGCTATGATGTTAATCGAGAGGACATTGTCATGTATCGAGCAAATATGTAGGACTTTGTACAATGTGAGTGGGGGTAGGACAAAATGGTTAGGGCTATAGGGCTATGACTGCATGAATAGGACTATAGAATTTAGCTCTTTGATAAAGTAGGACTTGAGTACAACACGGGTAAGTGTGTATTAATGTAGACATACGTATCCGAGATTGCACTAATCTACACATACAGTTATATGTCAATAGTGATAACCATCACACTGCCCCCACCCTCCCTCCTCTTACTACCACCCCCCCCCCCTCTTCACCACAATACCCGGTCTTACAAAATACTCATTTGGTTTTTTTCCCCCACTCTTAGCGATAGGAGATTATTGACAAAACAATCGTATCTCGTAATCTGGAGTTGAAAGGTCACAGCCGTGTCGTATCTCCCAGCACATTAGGAAAAAAGAACCAGGGCAATGATTTTCACATCCTTTGTATTCGTACTACTGTGTGTACCAGTGGCGTAGCCAGGATCGTCTCAAGGGGGGGGGGGTCCAATTTTTACCCGGGGACAAACTTTCGATTTGCACACCCCCCTCAAACTTTTGATTTGCACCCCCCCCCCCCCTCAAACTTTCGATTTGCACCCCCCTCATACTTTATATATATATACCAAGGGGTCTATGGAAGGGGGGTTTATGACCCCCCCCCCTAACCCCCCCTGCCTACGCCACTGGTGTGTACTGTGTATATGTGTGTATGTGTGTATGTGTGTATGTGTGTATGTGTGTATGTGTGTATGTGTGTATGTGTGTATGTGTGTATGTGTGTATGTGTGTATGTGTGTATGTGTGTATGTGTATATGTGTGTATGTGTGTATGTGTGTATGTATGTATGTGTGTATGTGTATATGTGTGTATATTGACACACGTAGACACACCCAATGGTGGGACAATGAGAAAAATTCCAGTGGGTCGACAGCAAGATTTCTTTCACTTTCAAACATTTTTTTGTTGGGGGGGGGGGGATTTCAAACTTCCTGGTAGGTGGGGGTCGGGCACTTGTAACTTCCGGTAAGGTACATGAAACATCAGCCGTCAGGGACCAAAGATTTCCTTTGGGCACCTGATCGAGTGGGTACTGCCCCTCCCCCCCCCCCCCCTCCGCCGGGACAAAGTACGATAAAATATAGAATGAATATAGAAAATATAATATTAAACCGGTGTTCGCAACCTCAGCAATGTAAATGTTCCGCTCCCCCCCCCCCAAGTATCAAGTGCATCCCCGGGGGTGAAAGGACTGAAAAAAACTGCAAGGGATGTTGCAGTAATATTTTTAAAATTTTCCAACCCAAACCCACCCCACACTACCCCTAGTCACACCCAAAATCCACTCTAATTTACCCCTTATCACACTACCCTTTTTTTCTCCCGGGAGGGGGGGGGGGGCACGGGTAAAAGTATATATTTTCAATACAAATTCTATTTGTTCGACCCCGACCCCAAAGAATGCCTGAAACAAACACTGAAACCCACCCTCAGTTTACCACTGGTCACGCTTCAAACCCACACATACACAGATATATATATCTTTGACCAGCAGATACTTACATCTGTCAGATAGTCTGAGGTATCTTTCTGCTTCTGCCTGAATCTCTGTGCCGCCTCGCGATTTTGTTGTCGTCTTTTCAGCGCTCGTTTTCTTTCATCGTCCGTCATCTATTTTAGAAGAAAAATCATTCATCATCAACTTACGATGCTGGTTACTGTTCTATTTTTATTTGATAATTAGCGTGCGTGGTTATTACGTGTAGGTAAGGTGCGGAAAGGTCAGAATGGGGGAGGGGGGGGGGATCGAGCGTGTGGGAAGTTCTGATAAATAATCCAACACCCTTCTATAACTTATGGAAGTAACTTCTCTTTAGGTTGATTGATTCAATGGGTAAGATCGATTATGGCATTATGGCATCATAGTGGGTTTCCCGGTAGTAAAAGCAAACGTTGGTGTGTATGTATGTGCGTGTGTATGAGAACATGAGCATGTACGTGTATGTGTATGTTTGTATATGTATGTGTGTATGTGTATGGGCACGTGTGTATGTGCACTAGTTAGAATGAGTGAGTATGAGTGAGTCTTTGTATGTATATATGGTGTGTGTGCATGTGTGTTCAAGTGTAAGTGAATATGTAAGCCATACGTGAAAGCATATGAGTAAGTGTACAGTATATTGTAACTGTATTTGCATGTATGTACACACTGTTGATATTTATTATTCTTTCCAGGAGAAAAGCAACAACAAAAAAGCGATATATTTTTCACTTTCTATTGAGATAGATTAGAGTTTAATACATGTCACTGAGATACCTTTAAGTATAATGAATGTCACTGAGATAGCTTTAAGTTTTAAGTTTAATGAATGTTACTGAGATAGCTTTAAGTTTAATGAATGTTATTGATATAGCTTTAAGTTTAATGAATGTTATTGATATAGCTTTAAGTTTAATGAATGTCATTGATATAGGTTTAAGTTTAATGAATGTCACTGAGATAGCTTTAAGTTTAATGAATGTTATTGATATAGCTTTAAGTTTAATGAATGTCATTGATATAGCTTTAAGTTTAATGAATGTCACTGAGATAGCTTTAAGTTTAATGAATGTAACTTACATCTTTCTTCTTTGGAGGGCTTTTAAACTCCACCTTAAGCTCCCCTTTTCCTTCCGCCATTCTCCGACTCTGGATAGTGCACCTGAGCTCTTCTTTGATCAGCGGGGTTAAGCTCCCACTCTGCACGGCCTTGAGCGTGGCGGCTAGAATCTTCTCCTCCTGGGGGTCAAAGTGCATGACGACCTCCTCCCCCAGCTGACCGTCGTCTGCGAACTCCTGGAACTTTTCTGGCATCTCGTGGTTCTGACTAGCACTCGTGGTGGATGCCGGTGGCTGGGTGGCCGAGCTGGTAGTGATTTCAATATCGCCGGCCGTCTCCGGGAGGAACTCGACTGAGGTGGGGGTGGGGTCGGACCACAAGGTCACGTGATCGCAGTCGGTGGGTTGTGGGAATTGGAAAAATTGGAACTCTGGGACCAGTTCCTGGTGGTCGTAGCTCAGTGCTCGGTTCTCCTTCAGTTGGGGTTGGATGAGGTTATTTATCATGGCACTCTTTAGGCTGAGGATGAATGGCATATGTTCGCAAATTATGAATGTCAGTAACAAAGTATGGGGGTTAGGATAGGCTGACGGCGTGGTTGAATGGTAGAGTGTTCGACCGTTAAATCGAGTTCGGATCCCAGGGGCTCGAGTCCGTCGGACGTCCCCGAGTCCACCCAGCTCTGATGGGTACCTGACTCACGTTTGGGAAAGCCTGGGTCACTAAAATAAAAATTAAAAAACCAGGTAAACTCTACTTCACCTGCTACATGAATGTTAAATTCCCATAGTATACGTTACGTACTTATGTAAAAAATCTAAAAATAAAATAAAAAATGACATTAAATTTTAACGCTCGTTGTGTACTGAGGGCGTGGCTGTGGGGCCTCCAAGACAGGAAAAATCGAATCGACCAATATCGTCGAAACCCAACTACCGTATCGATACCGAGACATAACCATGACCGCAATATCATAACCCAACCACCAACACCGCATGGTTATTTTGACGCCCGCGTAAGACTCATCACGATGCCTGTTGAACTCCTACTAAAGCATACGTACAATTACACCTATCTAATCCTCCCCCACCCATCGTCCGTCTGCAAATAGCAGAAAACTGATAGGTTAATGGATGGCTTGTCCATTGATTTTGATTCATCGTGCGGAAGAATAGATCTACAATGTCAGATTGATTTTTTTGAAATATTTCAACCGTTCGTTAAACTGCACAGTGATTATTCCACGAAAATTTCAATCCAGATCTAAGCCCTTATAGATATTATAAAGAAGAAAATTGCATATATCATTCTGATATAAATGAGTCCCACGATTTATAATAAAATATACATTTTAACTTATTACAACGATTTTAATTCTTTATTTACTACTGTGGCAAAAATCATTATCAATAAGACACATTAGGTAAAAAAAAAATGAAAATAAATATTATAACTGCCTTACCGGTATACAGAATAAATGATTAAAACAACTGTTTCCAAAGTGAATAATTGTCTCCAGTTAGATCTAGTTCGGATAAATTCATAAACACAACTGACTGACGTTTAGACTACGTTCGTTCATGTGGTTTAATGTTTACGTTGTGAAAAAAAAAGTGATTGCACAGGTCTTGTGACACTGTATATATCATGGGATTCCCGTGCTATTTTTAGATTGGTTAACCCAACCAATCGGAAGCGAGTTCGTATTGCTGGATGTCTCGCGATTCTGACTGAGCCAGCGTTACCTGAGGGGTTGGCGAGTATGACGTGTCAAACGGTTTTTTGTTGTTGTTGTTGTTTTTAAATAAAAGTAAAAACCGGTTCAGAAAGTTGAGAGTTGAAACGTATTTAAATGAAAATGTTATTTAAATCTTATCAAGTTTTAAATGCATTTATTTATGATCACCGTAACGCCCTTTAATTTTTCTCTATTACGTTGGAAGTTGGAAAGTAAACTTTTTTTTTGTCTTTTCCTATTAGTCGTACCCTTGTTGTTAGTTATGTTACTGCCTCCTTGGCACTAAATTTATCTAACGCTAACCTTACATTGACTTTATTGATATGTTAATCTCAATCAGCAGACTGATATTGATGATTTGTTAATGGGGTTGGGTTCTGTCTACCTAACAATTGAAATAATTTTAAAACAATGAAATAAAGTTCACCGTGATATATTTGTTAGATAATTAATTCACATACACTCAATTTAGTTAACTCACTAGGACGATGAGGGGTTTAAAAGTAGTTAAAATATTAGATCTAAAACCAGCAGTATAAAATATTTCTGGATTTTTGTTCTGCGCTAGAGTGCTGGCATGTGTAAGGTCTAGCTCCTGCAATGATTGCGAGGATTTCATCAGACCGATGAAACGTTTAGATCAAGGCCAGACGGTTGCTGTTGGCAACGACTGTAAACACATCGCCCCACCCCCACCAAATCACATACACACACCAGGCACACAAACACACATCACCAATTTTATTTTTAAAAAAATATGTTTTAATGAAAACAAATTGCACATTTTTAAAATGAGCAAGCAAACGATCCACATTGAAACGAATAGATATAGTATGATTGCTGGTGTTAGAAAAGGGGGAGGAGGGGTTATTCTGTGTATGGCCAGGCACAGGAGCACGAAAACATGAGCCTGTTGTCCCGAGTTCGCTCAACGACTTGACTCAGCCATAATTGGTACCTGGCTTTTACGCTGAACACAAAGGCCTCCCTCAAACACACACACACGCACACACACAAACACCCCATAATAGAAACGATACTTTGGCAACAGAATGAGATTAACTCTACTTTACCTGCCAAACGGAGTGCTAAGGCTCAAAACGGTACACCAATTTTAATGTGGTTATGGCTAAGTGGTGTCGGATAAAATTTATTTTTATTTTTTGTAAACAGTAAACGACATGACGATGGAATATGGCCTAATGGGCGTTGTCGGTTATTAGTGTTGGGTGCGTGTGTGTGTGGAGGGGGGGGGGGGGACGGGGAGGAAGGAATCTGGATTAGAATTACAGTTGGGGGTTGGATTAAGGGTGGTTAGGGGCATTAAGGCTGTGGGGAGGGAGGGGGTCATCACTACTTGAAGAGTTAGAACCATGGTTAGGGTCAAGTACAATTCATCGATACCAACAATAAAAACATAGCTTCGATCTGCCCCGCTGGAGATTAGGCCCTACAAATTAACATCCTATAATAACATCATTAACTTTCGTTCTTTATATCTCACAATATTGACGCAGCATCAGACCTTTATCACTTGCCGGTGTTTATATTGTAATGTTTTTATTGTAGTGTTTTTATTGTAATGTTTGTAATGTAACCTACAAACCAAAAGATAATTATCACCAGCCTGATGCTAGCTAAGCGTGGGAGGCGTGGATTGATGGTATTGATTGGTGTAAGTGGAGCCTAGTGACCTACATCACTGGACCGGTGGTTGCCTAGAAGCGCAAGTTCAAATGTAAATAAACAATCGGCGGCCAATCAATGACTGTTTTAGAGCCAGTCTGTGTATTCTACAGACAAGCACTTCTTGACAATCATAATGGAATAATGTATGGTATTTTATTCTAAGACTATTAGTAACTTGTAAACCTACCGCATTATATTAAAATAAATAATATATATATAGATGTATATATATATATATATATATATATATATATATATATATATATATATATATATATATATGTCTATGTCTATACAGATACATGTATATATATATATATATATATATATATATATATATATATATATATATATATATACTATATATATATATATATGTCTATGTCTATACAGATACATGTATACATATATATATATATATATATATATATATATATATATATATATATATATACATATATATATATATATATATATATATATATATATATATATATATATATATATATATATATATATATATATATATATATATATACGTGTATTAAACACATATTGTAAGCCTAAACGGAATCTAAAGAGTTCTGTTGAACATTTTTTCGGAAAAAAATGACGCCATTTTTTTGTTCCAAAGTTCAGAAATAACCACCACTGACGTCACTGCGCACGAGAGGTTAAGCCGCTGTCCTTGACCCCCACAAGACTGCGCCAGCTTAACGCCGAGAAGATAGTGCAGGGGGCGATCGACACGCTTGAATGATTACAATAGAAATCAACGCCAGGGCGTGGCCTGAATGTCCCCATTGTTTACTTTATTAGCTACATCTCGGTCCTGTGATGAATAATATCTAAAACGAGCCGACCCGCTGCGTATCATACGCCGCTATTTAGTTGTTTTTTTTTCTACTTTTCAGTAATTTATAGTTTGTGAATTCGACAGTACCGATGCTGCCATTGAAAATATTTGCTTAAAAACACTACCCCCCCCCCCCCCCCCCCACGTGAAAGCAGCCTCCTCTTAGTTACCTCCTCTAAGTTTAAAATCGTTTCAAACTAAATTATCTGCCCCTAATAGCCGTCACCAAACCCGTCTCTGTGATTGTAAAATGTAAACAGAGTGAACACCGCTCACCAGATCATGTGGGGGTGGGGTGGGGGTGGTAGTGATAGAGAGGAAGAGAGGGGACTGCAAAGGCGCGCTTGCAGCTTGTTTTCTAACTGATCCCAGAAGAGAATTATATATATAGATTACCAAAACCTCGGCTTAGTAACGAATAGGAATTTTGTTTTTAATAATTTAAAAAAGTTGGTCAAAGATTTTTTTTTTAAAGAATTTTTTTCAAATATTTTAAAAAAGTAAAAAAAAAAATAATTAAAATATGGGATCGACGGATGAAAAAAAATGTAAAAAAAAAACCCACCAAAAAAAAAACAAAACGAAACACAGTAAATTGAGTAAATCGGGTTAATTAGAGGTGTAAATTACTCAAAAGATTATGGTGCGAGTACCAGTCAAACCCAGAACACGACTTAAATTTTACGGATATTTTACGAACCGCGCCATTTTTTTTATTCAGGTGGGCGGAGGCATACAACTGAGCGTTGCAGGATGTTTAAAATAAATCGTCTAACAGTTTTTAATGCATTCTTTCTACACTAGACGTAACGATTAATTCCCCCCCCCCTCCTCTCCCCGCAGCCTTGACTACCAACCTTTGTTTACACAGTTGAAAAATAAAGACAATTTTATTTCCTATTCGATTAGCCCTACCTGTAGAAACTGGTCAACTCTTCTTCCTCTACCCCACCGCATCACACCTGTCTATTCACAACTCTACTTGTACAATACTGTCATGAGATTTCGAATATTGATTTTTTAAGATGTTTACGGTTGGGTGGGTGTGTGTGGGGGGGGGGGGGGGAGCAAGTTATGCCCGCTGGCGTACATCCATGTATGGTCTGCAATAACTACGATGCAGGGCGGCCATAAAAGGGAAAATACTGGAACCCTGCTTGAATGATCAGCTTTTCTTCCCATATTAGGAAATCTAAACTGGTACCGACTATTGTGTAGGCCTTAAACCCACAATCTGCTATGCCATAATAATTAAGACCAGAGTTTATTTCAGCCCCCCCCCCCCCCTCATGAAAGAGAAATAAAAATTTTAAAGAAAATGCTTCCCCCTCCCCCCGGATCAAATAGAAATAAAATTTATATAGAAAATATATACTTACAAGTGTCTCCCCCACCGTGAAAATTAAAGTGCAATTCCCCCTTCAGGAATATAAAAAAAAATTGTCTTAAAGAAACACTGATCACCACTAAATATAGTTTAGAACCTTCAACTCTACGAAACAGTATCATTAATGTTATAAATAATCTTTAGCATAACCTTAATTATACAGGGAATAAAATATATAGACTACTGGGGGTACGGTAAACCGAATAGAACAACTTAACTTTATGGGCGTGTTTTAAGTCAAGCGAGACGGAAGTGCTTGTTCATGTAGACACAAGTACATACGCTGTTAAGGCTACACGTAAGAATATATCTGTAAGACAAAGCTACGTTTTTAATTGATTTTTTAAAGTTGTAGACTAGTATAACTACTCTTAACAGCTCTGACGCCAGGGAAACTAAACCACAGTTTTGACCACACAATCCCCCTGTATGTCGAGGTTTATGAAACAGATGGACTCTACTTCACCTGCCCCACCATGTGTCTTGGGCACGAACGGGAAAAGATAATGATAGCTACACTAAATTTAACTTTAGTCCAGACGATAACTGCAAACTCTGATCCTAAAACTAAATAGCCACACAAGATTTCTAAAAAAAAAAAAATTAAAAAATTAAAAATTAAAAAAAATACAACGTTGTCCTCACCCACGTAGAAAAGTCCACCTCCCCCAACACCTAACAAATTTAAAAAAAAAACATATAATTTATATAAAAAATATATACTTCAACCAGTGTCCGCCCACTACCCCGCAAAAATAAAGCCCGAACCCCTTTCCCATTCCAAAAAAAAAAAAAAGTTTCAAGCCCCTCCCCACTACCCCGAAGAAAAATGTCTGAAGGAAACACTGCTTGTACTTCCGAACAATGAGGTTAGATGTAAACTTTCGTCATCCAACGAAAAAAAAAAACATAAACAAACAAAAAAAAAAAAACAACTGGCACCCGACATGAAAAAAAAGAAAAAAAAGAAAAACGACGTGTCCTAGAATTCGTCTAGTTCCGGACAAAAACTATTGGCATCGACTTCCTATAGCACCGGTTGTTCAACCTTCGCGGAAATTGACTAAAACCCGCGTGATTATGACATCACCGATTCAATGGATTTGCAGACGTGGAAGATGAGTCAATGTTTTCATTTTTTCCCCTCAATGAATACCCGTACTGATTCATACAGCGACCTTGATCGCTAGCCAGGATGTGTGTGTGTGTGTGTGTGTGTATGTGTGTGTGTGTGTGTATGCGTGCGTGACTGTGTGTTAGAAGTGGTCCCACATTATCAAACCCCCTTGCACTCAAATGTATATATACACACACACACACGCACATGTAGACACATAATAAATTCATCTGTAATTTCTATAAAGGGCTTCATTTTTTAGAAAATTAATAATCGGAATTTTCGTTTCTTTAACAAGACCCATTTCACGTGCCAATAGATAATAAATTACAAATATAACACTTTAGAGTTCTGTTGTCATTTCGGGAAAATCTTTTCTACCCATTAAAAAGATATTATTTGGAGCAGTTGTGGTTTTACTCGTTCTTTTAATGTTTAATTAATGTTTACAAAATAATAACCTTTTTGTTCATTGACGGCCCACTTAACACAATGTATCAAACACTGTTATTGTAATAGTTACCTTTTTCAAGGACAATTCTTGAACTTACTAAGCAAGCTTTTAATAGCGATTAGCAATGCCTGTTGGCTTATATACCAGTTTTTCTCCGCGAAGTGCAAAGGCGATTCTAAAATTACCAGCCAATAGAATAATTAGACGCTTTCTTCCGCGAAGTAAGCTAAAAATAAGAATCTAAAAATAGTTTGTGGAAAAGCTGCTTTTCTTTTAGCTCCGCGAAGTCAAAAGACTCAAGGCAGGTCATATCCCCCCCCCCCCGCATATTTTTTTTTTTTTACAGAAAAATTTCAGCAGATGATATTTCAATAAATAGTTATTTTTATTTATTGCTTACTCATGTAGCAAGTCATGTATAACAAAATGGATGTAGTCAGGTTTAATAAAAATTACAATTTAACTTTAGAAATCTAAATTGATATACAGATATACGCCTATGGCGTTTCATTTGTTGCTTTAAAATATTGCATCTTTTCTTTCCCTATTAATATATACATTATTGCACTCCTTCCAAAGCGATGCCACAAAAATCCAACCCCTCCCTTAAATTCACGAGCAGTCCCGTTCTTCAAAATAATTTTGATGTTGTAGATAAACTAAGGTTTGCTACGATTGGTACGTTAGAATTTCCACCAACTAATACACGCATGTAACCCGAAAGTCACGAGTTCGAATCCGGGTCGGAGTGAGTAGAACGTCAATGAGTCCACCCAGCTCTAATGGGTACCTAGCTCATGTTAGGAAAAAACTAAGGCGGCTGGGCATAATGCTGACCACACTATCCCTTCATATGCCGAGATCACTGCAACAGATGAACACTACTTCATCTACCCCATGTGTGTGTCTTGGGCACGAACGGGAAACGATGATGAATATACGCATGTAGCTCCAATCTATGGCTATTTTTATTGGTGGTGGGGTGGGGGTGAGAGGGTGAAAGCAGACCAAAGCCCTCCAAGAGCGGTAAACCACAGGAATGGATATTATCGAAATATAGACGGAATTATAATTATAGGGAAAACATTCGTTTTGCCCCGATATTTTCAGTGTCAGAGAAAAAAATCAGCTCGTTCCCGTGATAATTATATCTCGATGATACTTCACGCAATTGTAGTCACTCTACACAATCGTACTATATTTAAACCTATGCACACAACCGAAAAAAAATCAAATTTATTATTTCTTTTGAGTTTTTCGGTTTCTGGCAATTTGCATCCTAGGTTCTTTCAGGTATTTCTTCGGAGAGGAGGGGGGGTGACATTCCCCTTCACCCCCCCCTCCCCTTCAGTGTTTCTTCCAGACTTTTTTCTCCGGGGGGGGGGGGCACTTGAAATTTTCGGGGGGACGGTAGACTTTCTTCGGGGGGGGGGGGGGGTGGCGGACACTGTTAAAAGTATATATATTCTATATAAATTTCATTTCGTTCGGGGGGAGGGGCGGTAGACTTTTTTCGGGGAGGGGCTCTTGTATTTTTCGGGGGGGGGGGGGGGGGGACGGTAGACTTTCTTCGGGGGGGGGGGGGGCGGACACTGTTAAAAGTATATATATTCTATATAAATTTCATTTCGTTCGGGGGGAGGGGCGGTAGACTTTTTTTCGGGGAGGGGGGGGGCACTTGAAATTTTCGGGGGGACGGTAGACTTTCTTTGGGGGGGGGGGGCGGACACTGTTAAAAGTATATATATTCTATATAAATTTCATTTCGTTCGGGGGGAGGGGCGGTAGACTTTTTTTCGGGGGGGGGGGGGGCACTTGAAATTTTCGGGGGGACGGTAGACTTTCTTTGGGGGGGGGGGGGGGGGCGGACACTGTTAAAAGTATATATATTCTATATAAATTTCATTTCGTTTCGGGGGGGGAGGGGCGGTAGACTTTTTTCGGGGAGGGGGGGGTGGGAAGATGAAGAGATGCCTGGAAGAAACTCTGCTCCCCTTTCCGAACGAAACAGAAATAATATAAAATTTATAAAGAAACTATATACTTTAACCAGTGTTCCGTCCACCCCCCCCCCATCGGAATTTTAAGTCCGACCCTTCTGAAAAATGTTTGCCCCACCGAAAAGTGTCTGAAAGAAACACTACCCAGGCTAAAAGATATTTATAATTTATTTTTTTGTCCCCCGTTAATAACCACCTTACATGAAAGGCTTCTGTCTCGACTACTTCTTGAGGCACACATCAGCACTAAGAGGATTCAGAGGCGCAGTCATATTACCATCTATCTCACAACCACATATCCACACATACCACTGACACCATCTTACTAATGTAACACAACCACACATCCACACCACACATACAACTGATACCATCTTACTACAGTCTCACAACCACATATGCACATCACACATACAACTGATACCATTCGTGTCAATGATTATAAAACTAATAAAAGTAGCATGTATTGTAACTCATCATTTTATTTTTTAAAAGAACTTTTTAAAAATAAAATAACATTGTTAGATCCAGCTAGAAAATAACTGGTCTATGTATAAACATAAAAAAAAGAACATACATTCATATATTTAAACACATAGTGTTTTTTTTAGAAATACTAACTTAATACAAAAGTTCCACAAATAATTCTGTTTCTTTTATTTAAAATATTTTCCAGAAGCAATTTTAAATGCAACTAGCAAGAAGAGGGGCTAAATTTAAAGGGAAATAACCAAATAATTATAATTTAAAAAATTGGAATAAAAAAAGAAATATTTTCCATAAAATGGTGGTTTAATTATTTGTGGCTGGTCACTATAAATGTGGAAACAATCTTTATATCAAACAAATTTGTTAGAAAAAATAATAAAAAGGTATTTAAAAAATAGTTTTTTTATTTAATTAAAAATCTCAACAATATTTTTTAAATATTCTCTAATCTTAGTAGATAAACGGAGAAGGATTTAAAACATACATGAACGATTTTAGGATTGCTTATCCTTAACAACGTCATAAAGAGAATCTATTTTTAATGAGCGTTAAAACATATAACATTATTTACATTTTAACACACAAGCATGATAATACCTATGATCATTTTTGAACTAGGGAGCAGGATCAATCAAGGGAAGCAACTGTGGTAACTCTTTCTCAGAGTAAGTGTATTTTGTCAACAAATTAAAGACATATAAATGTTATAAAATAAAGAATATAATCTGCCATACAGCCCAAATTTATCACACACAAATTTTAAGCCATTTTTTCTACAGTCAATTTTTTTAGTATTTACTAAAATAAAAAATAAAACAAATCACAAATTAAAAAAAGAAAAATAAACAGTATACTCAGTATAAAATTATAAACTTAAAAATAAACATTGAAAACAAGGTGCTTGTGTTTATAAACCAAATTTTCCTGTAAAATATTCTTTTAATATTGAAATTCTCCTAACAACATAAAATAGTGGAACCCTCCCATTAATGTAAAAGAATGAAATTACTCTAAAATAATATAATGAAATTCATTTTAAATAAATTATTAAATTACTCAAACGTTACAATATTTATGCTGCTAATACATTTTAATGAGTGATAATTATTTTTAATTTAAAAAAAAAGTTTTTAGATACCAAGTACTCAATAGCTAACATCATGTAAGCTTAAACACACAAATTAACTAGTGAAATTAGAAAATAAGAAACAAAATAAGATCTCAGTCCTGTAGAATTAATTACGAAATGAAATCAAATGACAAAGCATTTTCAAATGCAATTTTTTTAAAATTTGTATTATATACAAATATACATTAACAATTAAACTGGGCCATTTATCAAGTTTTCCAGGTGTTAAATCATCAAATATTCACGACCCATATAAAATCGCAAGTACACATAAAATGATATTTCACACACTAACTGGTTGGTCAATACACCAGCACTATTGTGCGACCCATCAATACTTATACTGCAGCAAGCAATATATTCTATTTGAACTCCACACTTTAAATTGACTAAGTTTATTAATACAGAAACCAATTTGCTTATTAATACTTTGTACAATAATGCATATTAATATGGAAAAATTGCTTAACTTCTTTATGGCAACAATGGTTTTTGAGCATAACAAACAATTTTTAAGATAACTGAATTATGCTGTTACACTAAATAATATTAATTGAAAATTTAAAACAATATTTTGTAAAATGCAATCAATGGTAAGGGACGTAACTCAATGAACTAGATGACTAAAACAGATCAAAATTATAATGTGGGTTTACAAAAACGATGTTTCTTTTAATGATAATTGTATATTTAATTAAAAAATAAATGGTGCTAGTTTTTATCTCAAACAAAATTAAAAACACAGTAGAAAACAAAATTAAAGCATGCAACAAAATAGTATGCAAACACTGTAAAGGGGTTTTGCACATTAAAAAGGAGGTTTATGCTTGAATACAATCTTTCTCCAAATTGGCATTCAGTGGCTTAGAGTAGTTGTAGCTCAGTTGTGATCAATTAGTAAGGATGGTTAGGTATGGAATGGAAGCTTTTTTCCTGAGAACTAATTGGACAGTCAGCCTATGGAGATGACCACTGTTGACCACTGGACTAAGGCCAGAAATTCATATAACGGCTGTAGATGGTCATTGGCTATGCTAGCTGATAATGCCATGGTTGATGTGCTTGACTTAAGACTTGTTGCTGCCCTGTGGAGACAACCACAGTGAGGCATGAGACTTGGGCCAACATCCTTCACCTGGTGTTATGGCCACGGCTTTGTCCTGGGCCATTCTGTACCACAGGGCCATGTAGTCCTACCATGCTGAGATGCAGATTTATAATCTCTTGTGATATGCCCAAGTTAAGTAGACGAGCCATAAACTCCTCTTTTTCTTTGAGCATTTTCTGGCACGCTTCTTGCAGCACTTCATGACGCTTCTCTTCGACTTGAAGTTTCTGAAAATTGTAAAAATAAATGTTTATTTAAATACTGTCATAATATAAGTTGAATGTAAAAATAAATGTTTACTTAAATACTGTCATAATATATAATTATATATTGAATGTAAAAATAAATGTTTACTTAAATACTGCCATAATATATATTGAATGTAAAAATAAATGTTTACTTAAATACTTAAATTACTGTCATAAATTTTGTTTTACTGTAAGTGCAAGAAAGCAACATAAAAATATCTAAGTCTAATGCAATTAGATTCTACTATTATTTAGAGATTACACTAGATGACTAGACTATAGTAATATTTTAATATTATTTAATTATTTATAATAATTCAATTTATTTTAATTTGGTTTATGAGACATTAATGAGTAAAAGTAAATGAAAGTTTCAAAGTAAGTAGTTAAGTAGGCCTAGCCTAGTTCTTCATCAAAGTAGTCTTTTTAAATTAAAAATTCACAAAAGGAACAAAAGCAAATGTAAACTAATGTAAACTAAATGACATAATCCTATTCATACTATAATGAAATATAATAATGTCTTAAAAAGAAAAGCAACAAGAATGCATGCACCTAATGTAAACCAGATTCTAGATCTAAAATCTAAGTCTAATAATTGACTTAATTATTTTATTATAATTAAGAAGATTATGAAAATAAACATTACTTCTTCCGCTTCCTGTTGCTTCGCCTTTAAACTCTGCCTGTAATTCGCGGCTGATTTTCGATTCAGTTCTTTCCTGTGATCTCTCTTTTCAATCTCTTCTTGAGTCAACTGGAAAAAATTAAAGTAAACAAATTTCGTTAGATTATTTTAAAAAATTAGACAAGTCATCATTTATTCAAGCCTGCAATATTCATATTGATTTAGTTTAGGGACTTCGAATAGATCTACATCAAATCTGAAAGTAAGATTTTTTTTCGTTTATTTATTAAATTATAAATTATCTTATTATAATTTTAATAATTTAAAAGTTTTCTGTCAGAGTTCTTAAAGAAAAAGTTTCGTAAATTTGAATACATGTTTATTCAACTACCCTGACTTACCTCATATTCTTTGGGGGCGGGGTCATGTAAGATGACGTCATCCTTCCCTTTAAGACTGAGGTTGAGCAATATTTTTTGTTTAAGCTCATATTTCACCATGGGGAACCCGTTCCCAGTATTGAGGTACTGAATCGTAGCAGCAGCGAGAGAGGGGTCCACATCACCCAATTTCAGGGAATGGTAGCTATCCACTTCAGCATCCACAGCTGAAGGTAGAACTGGAGGCTCCGGGAGTTGTTTGGGATATGTTTTCTGGCATTCCAAGTCGGAATTTGAAATTCCGTTGCTTGTTCGTGCTACAATTTTAGTGCTGTTGAACTGTTCGTAGCCTAGTCTATTGTGTGAATTGGGGGGTTCTTGAGTTCCGGGGTTGGATGAGGACGCCGTGGTGAGTAGGTTTTGTGGAAACTGTGGTTCAAGAATCTGGGCGGAAGTGGTCATGTGGTATGGGGGTGAGGTAGGTGTGGAGGCTTCCGCTGGAGGTAGGGATGGAGGATGTGTTACATAAGAGGTAGCAGGTGAGACTGGACAATTTTTAAGGCAATACCCTGAGGTGTTAATGCCGCTGGTGGGTTTTTGATGGAGGTCAAAGGTGGGGCTTTGAGGAAGTTCAAAAGTGGGTTTTTGAGGAAGGTCAAAAGTGGGTTTTTGAGGAAGGTCAAAAGTGGGTTTTTGAGGAAGGCCAAACGTGGGTTTTTGAGGAATGTCTTTGGGCATTTGGTAAAAGGTATTGTCAGATGCTGCTTGGTTAAGATCATTTTTGGGTAGTTGAAGAGCATAAGGAGTGGGCTCATGATATAGGACATTGGTGGTTATCTGTTGAAGGTCGGCAGAGGGCGTCTGATCAAGGTCACTGGCGCGCATCTGATCAATGCCATTTGTGGGCACCTGATAAAGGACATTGCTGGTCATTTGCTGAAGGTTACTGTTGAGCATCTGATCAAGGTCACTTGGGGGCGCCTCATAAAGGAAACTGGTGGTCATCTGTTGAAGGTCACTGGAGGTCAATTGATCAAGGTCACTTGTGTGCTCCTGGTAAACTCCATTATTGGAAGCCTGGCGTTGACCATTGTTGTGAACAAGGTTAATGCCATTGCTGGGTTTTGACCATTGTTGTGAACAAGGTTAATGCCATTGCTGGGTTTCTGCTGCAGATAACTAGTCGTGGGGAGAATGTAGGCTGTGCTGGGACTAGTACGGTCGGCAGTGCTGCCTCGTCTGAGGCGCTTCCTTAGGGATTCCTCCAGCTGTCTCTCGTGGTTTAGCTGTGCCTCCCCAACATCATACATGTGGTACACGTCATGACGCCAAACGGGGACACTGTCCTGATTCTCATTCGGGGTAACGGAGTTTGTAGGCCGTGACGTCATCTCGGAAGTGATTGATGGTTGGTCCCGAGAACTATACCGGCGTTTCCGGTTGAAAGTTGTTGGTTCCTGGGACGGCTGTTTTGTTTCTGGCATGAATGGTACGTCGTTGAAAAATGTGTTGTTTAAGTTACAGCCTGTGCTGTTGAATTCTTGGCATGTGCTGTTGGTATTGTTGTAGGTGTTGTTGTTAGCTGAGTTGTGAATTAAATCTATCAGCTGTTGCAGGTTTGACGAGTCTTCGTTTAAGAAATCTTCCAACGTAACGTTGCTATTTTCGTCTTCTTCGATGAATCTGTTTGTTGATGTTGTGATCTCTTTTTCAGGCGTGGGGGTGTTTGTGAAGAAGCTGCTATTGTCAGGATAGGGGGTGTGGCAACTGCGCACCAAGGGGGTGCAAGGACCAGGGGACGGGGTGGGGGCCTGGGGCCAGTTGTCATACCGCTCGTCGCTCACGACCGAGGGTGGGAATGACTGGGCGGGGCTCGCCAGGGGGGACTCGTTCTCGTGCTCATCCAAGGGGAACCAGGTGTGGTCGTCGTCATCGTAGGTTGGTGCCTGGTACTGCATGCTGCTGGTGGGATTATCACGTGACGTCTTGATTGAAAACTCGTTGGGATATTTTATTCTGCCTGTCGCTATAAAGGACGGAATTGTTTTTAAAATTTAGATTTAGTCAAAGTCAAAATTAATACACATACATACAGACACACACACACACACACACTATATATATATATATATATATATATATATATATATATATATATATATATATATATATATATATATATATATATATATATATATATCTGTGTGTGTGTGTAAATTTTTAAAAATATGCTAAATATATGCGTATATATTATCAATGTATACATTTATATATATATATATATATATATATATATATATATATATATATATATATATATATATATATATATATATATATATATATATATATATATATATATATGTATGTATATATATGTGTGTGTGTGTGTTCATCATGTATGTACATGTTTATGGGTGAGTGATTGCGTTTATTTTATTTTATTTTTCAGAAAGTATCTCGGAATAATGATATTTATGTTGTCTATATTTTTCTTTAGAGTTCCTATAGCTGAAATAGTTTTAGTTGTATTTCAACATTTTTAAGTTACAAATAGTTTTCGTGTAATAAATAAAATATTTTTTTTATTACGAAGAATACCTTTTATAACTTTTATTACAATCCAAACATTTCGTTGATGTTGTTGTTATCTTTTTTTTTTACACTTTTTAAAACCAAGATCGTCACTTGTTGAAGTCTTATTGCGCAAGTGCAAGAAACGTATGGACTGCGTAGTTTATAAAGGGTTAACTTTATAGCGGGAAGACATTACGTGTATTAGGCCTACTTGATTTTCCCGAAGTGACGTCAAGGTGTAGAATGTTCGAAAACGTATTGCTACATTCTAGTTAAAAGTGTATTCAGTTTCAATGAAGTTGCGTGGTGGAGGCACTAGGTTGAATAATCGGTTTCACTTTTTTATTTAAAAAATTATTGTTTCCGTTATATTATTGGTTTTGATGGTTTAAAAAAAAGAAACTCTTCTTTTAGATGTAAACCGTACTTTCATACCTTGAAAATGGACTCATTGAAGCACTAATTTGAGAGCGGATGTGATGTTATATAAAAAAATTGGGGAAGATGGAGAAGTGGAGGTCGTATGCCTAATATAGACCACTAAATCCAAATGCTAAATAATGTTCCCTAACTGCGTATATCAACGCTACACGTTTAATTATACTGCTTATGTAATTGTTTTTTTCATCTGACGTCTTTTGTGTCACTTTGGGAAAAATCCTGAGCTATTTTTAGTCGTCTTGGGAATCACCGTACAGGCGTTTAAGCCTAAAGAAGATCAGGATAGACCAAAATATGTACTACGAATAAAAGGTATTGGTTTTAGAAGGGAGTTTCTCAAAAACCTTAATGGAAATATCCAGTGTTTCTTACAGACATTTTTCTCCGGGTGGGGGGGGGGGGGGGGGGGGGGGGGGGCGGACACTGGCAAAAGTATGTTTTCTATATACATTCCATTTCGTTCGGGGGGTGAGGGTGACTTTCTTTGGGGGGGGGGGGGGGGGGGGGGGAGATGCCTAGAAGAAACTCTGGAAATATCCGGTATGAAAAACCATACCACACGTATTTGTGTTGTATAACCACACGTGTGTGTGTGGGGGGGGGGCGTGGTGAGAGGTAGAAATGATAGCTTCGTAATCGAAGTGTCTTTGTATGGGGGGGGGGGGGTTACTCGCGTATAATGTGTGAGAGAATGTTTGTGTGTACGAATCTTTTCATAACCGTGTTAACATGATTAGGTCTTTTGCTAGAGTATAACGATAGATATGAATACCTAATGTTTAAACTTTCAAATGTTTAGTTTTTATAGAACGATGAGAGAGTGGGGAACATTTTTTTTTCAAATCAAGGTTTCACGATGGAATCTTCCAATAAATGGGGGTGTTGTGTTTTATTTTTTTAAAAATTGGATAGACCAATAATTGGGGGGTATTATTAGCAGAGTTTCTTTCAATCCATCTCTTCTTTCATCCACCCCCCCCCCCCGAACGAAATGAAATTTATATAATTTATTTAGGGAAATATATACTTTTAACAGTGTCCGCACCCCCGAAGAAAGTCTACCGACCCCCCCCCCCCCCGAAAATTTCAAGTGCCCCCCCCCCCCGGAGAAAAAAAGTCTGGAAGAAACACTGATTATTAGTTATAAAGTTATTTTAGAAAGTCCATGTTGAAAGTAGTATATGCTTGTAGTTTACTTCTAGCAACCTAACACCCCTGTTTTTTAGATGTTTCCATAGTAAGTCCAATCACGATTCGATAATGGAATCTTCCAAAAAATGGGGGTGTTGTGTTTCTTTAAAAAAAAATGGAATAGACCAATAATTTGGGGTGTTATTAGTTACTTATATTTTTTACTTTTGAGTCAACATTGAAAGTACTACACGCTCGCAGTTTACATCTAGGAACCTAACACCCTGTTTTTAGATGAGTCCATAGTGAAACCACGGGTATGAAAAGAACACGAAATCGGATTATGGTTAAGATATTTAATGAAACCAGTAACTAGTAAATCTATTTTGAGAGATTGCCTTTTTTAAAACGCAGTTACTTTTAAAAAGCGTAAAATTAAACCTTTAATTTATGAGAAATAAAAACTTTAAAGGGACAGTATATCGCGAGGCTTTACTTTAAAAAAAGAAACACACTCAGACCTAGTCACGCAATGCACACAACAGTAAACACAGGCGATGAAAACAACTTGGACTTGATTGCATCAGCCATCCCACTCTTGAAACCGATTCATTTAAAATACAAATTAGGGCCTAATTTTAATTTAATTATACCTAGTAAATAAATAAAAAATACCTTTGTTAAATAACAATTCTTGTTAGTTAATGATCACAAAATAGATTGAGACGTACCGATATAAAATAATGTTGCATAAAAAAAAACATGTCCTTAGCGTGAAGACGTGTTCTTCCTTTGCTGTAATCAGCGCAGTGACGGTGTCTGGGTACAATTCGCGCTAGCAGGGGCACTACAACGCGCGCTACCAAGGGGGCACAATTCGCGCTACCAGTACATGTGAACTACATCAGAGATACTGTAACCAGTGTTTCTTCCAGACTTTTTTTTTCCGCCGGGGGGGGGGGGGGGGGGGGGGGGGGGACGGGGGGGGGACGACACTAAAAGTATATGTTTTCTAGATAAATTTCATTTCGTTCGGGGGGGGGGGGGGAGTGTAGACTTTCTTCGGCTATACCACCCCCCTCTTCCCCCCCCCCCCTCGAAGAGATGCCTTGAAGAAACACTGTACGTGCATAATGCTGAAAATACTGGAGTTGGAACTTCACAGAGACAATGGCTCAAGAACTTCGTTTATGTATTAATTTTTTTTTTGTTATAGAATGTGTGTGTGTGTGGGAGGGGGGGGGGCAGTGTTTCTTCCAGAGTTTATTCTCCGTGCGGGCACTTGAAATTTTCGGTGGAAGGGGGGGGGGCAATTTTAAAAGTATATATTTCTATATAAATTCCATTTCGTTCGGGGAAGAGATGCCTGGAAGAAACACGGGGGAGGGGGGGGGGGGATATTATTATTATTTACAAAATTATGTTTAAAAATAAGGCGTGAGCGGAAAGTGATTTAAAAAATCTTTTTCCGTGACCTTGAACTGATGAGCAAGAATGCATTGTTCAATGCTGGACGGATACAGGGGTCGCGACCTAATGGGGGTTCGTTGTCCAATCAGTACCTACTTCTAGATAAAAAGGTCACACCATCATGGCGGTGGTGATCCAATGATTGTTTACATTTGGAGAAAGGGGTCACTTATTAACGGGGTTCAACCATATGTACATTTGGAGAAAGGGGTCACTTATTAACGGGGTTCAACCATATGCATATTTGGAGAAAGGGGTCACTTATTAACGGGGTTCAACCATATGTACATTTGGAGAAAGGGCTCACTTATTAACGGGGTTCAACCATATGCATATTTGGAGAAAGGGGTCACTTATTAACGGGGTTCAACCATATGTACATTTGGAGAAAGGGGTCACTTATTAACGGGGCTCAACCATATGTACATTTGGAGAAAGGGGTCACTTATTAACGGGGTTCAACCATATGTACATTTGGAGAAAGGGGTCACTTATTAACGGGGTTCAACCATATGTACATTTGGAGAAAGGGGTCACTTATTAACGGGGTTCAACCATATGTACATTTGGAGAAAGGGATCATATTTTAATATAGTTTAATCATGGCATACGTTAGGAGAAAGGGGGTCACACATTAACAGTGTTTATTATCCAATCATTTTCTCCAAAAAAAAGTGTATTGATATAGAATCTAGATTCTAGATTTGCGTGGAACTTTAAAGTTAAAGATCTGAGAATCTTGTCATCTAAAAATAGCTCCCCCCTCGTCTGCCATCTTGCCGCACATGTAAACAGCACATGTTTTGGTCAAACACATCATAAATCGTCATTACAAGCGTTACAGATGGTTAAATAATTTGCCCCTCAAAGAAAAGCTTTTTTTCTCGGTATTTTGATTCTGTTTATGTTATGTAAACTAGCATTATGCGGACGTACGTCTACTATCTAGATTAGATCTACATATGTAAAAGATAGCAGATTATGACGGAGTGGGAGAGGGGGGGGGGGGACTCTCATGTATGTTTCTTCTGTTCAAAGTAACTATTATTGATCTTAATAGTTTTTTTTTATGTGGCAGGCACATATTGAGATACTGCTGTTTATGTTAAGACTCTTAAGGGTGACGATTTTCTAGGTTGACCTCAAATTAAATATATTTTTTTTTCTAAATGGAATTTCGATCTAAATATAGATCTAGAAGTAGTTGTTTTTGTTTTAAATTAAAAAAAAACCAGTAATAATTTTAATAAGGTTGAGATTAGAGGCTTTAAGTTAATGTTGATCTAGAACTTATAAAGATATTTTTTTTTTAAATGGAAACTTGACAGGGATATTTACTTCAGATTTTTTTTATCAGACTTGAAAATTAATTTATTCGTAAATAATTTGAATCGTTTTAATGAAGGATGGATGTACGTTTTTAAAGTAGATCTAATACCAACAACTGTTATAAACTTAGTAGGGCCTACTTAGGACTTACAATGTAAACTTGAAAGTTGTTTGCAACTCAACATTGGTGGCTGCCTCAATTGGGACCTCACAAACATTTTAAGAAAAAAAAAGAATAAGTGCTTACCTTAAATCCTTAAGATGATCTCTGCTTGAAAAATATGTGTTCTTTAAACACTTTGTTATCACTTTATATCTTTGTTGTTTTAAAAAGATAATCTATCAGCTAAAAAAAAAACTTTTGCACATTATGCACCCAAGACTATTTTTCGAAGTGTCCTCTTGAAAGAAAGAATTTTTTAAACTTTTCCCAAGTTTTAACATCGACGAAAACACATCAAAACAAACGCACATGTCAACATGCGTGAATTCTCAAATCGAATGCTCCGATTTCCGCGGGGTTATATCGATAACATTGATTTAAAGGTTATCGAGAATTCACTATGCGGCCAATAGCGGCGAACCATTAAATCTATATACTACTAAAAGTCAAGTTTGTTTACATGTTTGAATATTTATTTGTTTGCCTGATCGAAAATTGTGATATGTTCGACTCTATCTGGAAAGCTGTAAAATAGTATGCAGGTAGAGAATAATTTTTTAATGCAGACAGACTGTTGATCACAAATTTATTTAAAGACGTTAATTAATTTATTGATTTATTCATAGTTAAATTAACCGTATTTTTTTAAAAATGTTAATACTTTGAATAAACTTTGTGGGGATAGTGACGTCCCTTGATGTGTTTACATTTTTGGTACAATAAAAATGGCGGACCCCATCATAGACTTTGTGGCCCATTCAAAAGTTTAACGCGTTACAAAGCTAATTTTCTGCTGGCTATAACTTAAACAATACGTCCGTTTGCTGTATTTATTACGTTCCAACACTTATATCAATTTTCAACTGTCTTTTTCATTTAGTTTTACGATAAATTTCTCTAGATCTAAAGATCAGCTGTCGAGAATCTAGCCTAGGGCCTAGATTCTAGATCTAGATCTAGATCTAGATCTAGATATCTACTTTTTATCTAGGTCACTAGACTCATTGACACTCATTGCAAATTCTAGATCTAGACTTAATGTAAATTCTACATCTAGAATCTATTTCGGGCCTTAATTATTTTATATAAATCTTTGTTTAGCTTCAATGATCATCTAATTCGAGAATACATGGGATTTTTTTGTTATCTAGGTTTTATATCTAGATATAGTAGGATTACTCACTAACTTGGAGGCGTGGTCGGCTGCTAACAACAATATGGCGTACGGACCGGACGAATGACTTCCTACCATTTTTAGGCCATGTTTACCACGAGCAAAATGGCGGGTGTTCACATTATTTAAACATGGTATAGGTGGCCAGGGCTCGATATGCCAGAAAAGCATTTTAAAATTTGCTTTGGAGAATGAAGGCTAAATTTTAAAGCCAGTGTCATAAACATTAATAGAACTTTTTTTTTTTTTTTTTTTACGTTTTCAATTATTTTTTCTTAAGCCCTATATGTGAATGATAAGGTTGACTATCAGGACCTCGCGGGGCACAGGGCACGTGAAGTAGGGTTCATCTGTTTCTTTGTCCTAAGCAAATGAAGGGATAGTGTGGTCAGAGACATGCTTGGCTGGAATCGTTTTTGTTGTCTGAGACTTTGCGGGACACTGGGCAGGTGAAGTAGAGTTGAGTAGGTCACCTGTGACGTCAATATATGAAGGGATTGTCCGAAATCGTTGTTTTCGGTGTTTTTAAAAGATAAAAAACATATTTTTGAATGTGGGGTTTGTTTTTTGTGACGATAAGTGACACTGCAGTAGCGTAGCGAGGAGGGGGGAAGGGGGCGGGAGGGAAGGCGAGGCGGGGGGGGGGGGTGGGGGGACATATGTTGGGGCGCCAAAATGGTTTGGAAAAATAAATTGAAAGGTTGAGGGGGGTTCAAATGGAAAGTTTGAGTGGGGGGGGGGGGGGTGCACATCAAAAGTTTGAAGGGGGTGGGGGGGGGGTTGAAAATCGAAATCTTGGGGGGGGGGGGGGGGGTTCAAATCGAAAAGTTTGTCCCCGGGCGCCGGGAAGGGTCGCTATGCCTCTGAGTGTCAGACGTGATGTTTTTTGATGGATGACCCCCGAAACCCACAGTTATCCAACGGATGACGGGTATTCTAGTATAATATGAAAGACGGGCAAGTCAGGACAAGTCTGTCGAATCAAAACACAACGCCACCTAGCGGAGGCCGGCGATTACTAAAAATAATAGGGAATTCCCCTTGTGGCTTCAAATCTGCTGTGTCAGTTTAGGACAATTTTCATTAATAAATTTATTTTTTTGTTCTTTTAAACATTTTTTCAGTGTTTTTGTGTAAAAGTAAGGCCTTTAACTATATAAAATTTATTATTTTTATCAAATATGTCTTTCTGACGATCTCAGAGGGAATCTCGCTTCTCGTGTTTAGGCAACCATACCGAAACGTTGAGTATACGTTTGCTTTTTTGGAGGGGATTTCCCGACCTTCGCTGTGCAGGGCCAATGTTGTGGTTTTAAAATTACATCAGAGCAGTGACAGCGTGGAGATACGTTCTGCGCATGCGTGCATACATTAACTAAGATGTAACCCGCGATTTTCAGTCTTGTTTTATTTTCCTCGGTTAAAAAAAGTTTTTTTTAAAAATAATATAGCCTTGATAGTAATTGTAGTGTAAGGTTAATGTACACCTACATTATAAATTAACATGTTAGCTGATTATTCAGCGTTAGTCATTACTACAGATAAAATGACCTCATTTTCTTAATCGTTTGAATGCAAGCATAGCCTTCTCTAATCGTACTGTAACACTGTTAGGGATTGTGGGTTAGCTAGCGGTAGGTTTAATTTTTATTTATAGTTCGACTCTAAGCGAGCACTAAGTTTGAGGTCGAAAAAAAAAACGGCTGTTTTGTTTTTTTACTTTGTAATTACGGAATAGTATTTACGGAATCATCCTTTTACCGACCTATTTATTTATATTTAAAACTACCTAAAATGGTTACCGTTATTTATAAGTAGTGTCTCCTATGGCATCGCTGTTGTGATAAGGGCAAAGTTAAGGTTACGGGACTTGAGAGTTAAGAGTCAGACTTAGTTAGAGTCAGGGATCTAAATTAGGGTACGGTTAGGGCATGAGACTATGCCTTGAGTTGGGGTTAGTTAGGGATCGTAGTAGTAATGACAAAAATACATAGGGTCAGTAAGACAACGTTTAGCAGACGACTCGACAAGTTCGTTTATTATTTTTAGATACCGTGAGCTGCATCGATGTGTTTACATTGTTGCTGTAGCAGACGACCTCGCGGGAAGCGTGACCTAGTTGTCACCGTCGCGGAGAAACTGGCTGACATAAGCCAAGACACCTGTTAGGCTTATGACTAATGCGGGACGACTGGTCAGGGGAGGTCAGTCGTCCAACACGCCGGGGGGAAGGGGTGGGGGTTGTTATTCATTGGAGGGGTAGGGGGTCATTGAATAGAATGGCAGGGTGGTCATCGAAATTAGGGGGTTGGGTAGTCTATGTATAGAGGGAGGGGTGAGTTAGGTGTTGAATTTAGGGGTGGGTGGGGGAGTCACTAGATCGAGGGGGTAAGGTAGGAAGGGGTGGGGATGGAGAGGCGCTGAATTGAGGCGTCAACAAGGTTTTTGAAACGATTAGTCACTGTGAAGATTTCATGTAGAAGCAGAGATTATAATTTTAAAAAGGGGGTGTTAGGTTCCTAGATTCTAGTACTAACCAATTAATCAAAACCACTTTCTAATGTCGATTCCAACCCTATCTCAAACTCTAACGCATGTTCTATAATTACCATAATTCTGCCCCTAAAAGTAAACCTGATATTTTAATACTACTAACAACCTAATTCACCTATTTTTCGACGAGTCCATTGCCTGACTCTGGAGAGAATACTCCAACCGATGGTACGAGTGAAAATTAATAAGCAATGAAAATAACCTTTGCCGCGAAATTTCGCCCTTCCCCCCCCCCCCCCCCCCCCTCCAACACGTGTTAAAAAAAATTTAGGCTCCTTTTTCGAACCTGGCAAAAGAAGTAGAGTTCACCTGTTTCTATGACCTTGACATATAAATAGATAGTGTGGTCAGCACGATGCTCACACACCTTCATTTATAATTGTTGTACATTGTCACTAAATGTACCCAAATACTGACTTATCTTTTAGGATGTGTAACATTCATTTATAGCCCTAACCCTTTCCCCCCAATTCATAAATAGTTCAGGTTTAAAAAAAAAAAAAAAAAAACAAACCAAGGCATATAAAAAGTGTATTTAAAAAAAAACCTAACCAATTTAATGCACAGGTTGTATGACTTGCTCATCTCCAACAAGAAGACCAATATGTTACTTTTAAAACATTTTAAAATGAAATTTACTTTTAAATTTTGTTTTAAATTATTGTTTTAACTTGATGGCAATATAACGCAATTTAGAAACAGCGTAAGCCTGTAGTGTAGCCTATATATTTTAATACTTGTGTGTGTGTGGGGGGGGGGGGGGGGGGCTAGGAGGTCACAAGAGTCGCAGGTGTTGTCCTGACCGTGTTGTATGACAAATACTAAAGACAAAAATTGAGAATGAAGGTCGGAGTTGAGTAAGACTGAAGAAATGGGTGATTAATTTGATTGTTTTTAAAACAGCGCTTCGCGGAGCAAAGGAGGCGGAGCTTGGGCGACCTTCGGCGACACGAGCTAGCGCAGCTGACGTCATAAAACAGAAACGAGGCTCGTCGTTGTATGAAAAATAAACAAACGAATTAGGACTTCCGAGTTTCATAAACTTCAAATGTTTTATATGAATGTTTGTTTAATAGATCTAGCATCTAGATCTAGTAGGTTGCAACGGGAAGTAGAAGAGATGTGTGCGTGTTGGAGAATGGGAGGGGGGGGGGGAGTAGATGTTATAGAACGGTTGCGGTTTTTATTTCTGAGAATTATAGACTTATGCTTTACATTTTAAAAAAAAATGATTTTAAATATTTGTTAAGATGTATTTACTAAATTAAAAATAATATGCTTAGAATAAGCAATAGGAATACAACTTTTCCAACCATCTAGGGGGGGGGGGCGGAAAATTACTGAAATTATAATTATTTCTATCAAACTCCTATCCCACATTATTTTTATGCTAGACCCCCATCCTGTTTCCACGTCCCCTTCTACCCCCCCCCCCCCCCCCCCCTCTTCGCCTAGGCCACGTCAGATCTTATTTTATGATTTCAGTAGGTGATTCACCGCCGTGTTTAGTACAGATGTTGCTCTTTCATTGGCGGGGGCTGTCAAAACCACGGTCTTACTAACACGTTAATTAACCGTATCGTTGGGTGTGTGTCGAATGGGGCGGGGTGTTCGATGGGTGGGGGACTTGTTTGTTGGGTTGTGATGGGTAGGGTGGGTGTGTTGACAAAAGGACTGGTAGCAACACCGACCTTGGCGCTGTACAAGAACAGCTACAACCACAGCCATACATTACAACAGTCGAGGTGCTACAAGACAACATACAACATCCTCGACTTCAACAACAACATCATTTACTATAGTTACTAACAACAACTACAACGGCAACATAATACATCACCTACAACTACACCCAACTACATAAACATACATCATCTGTAACAACGACAACACCAACATATCACATTATCTACAACAACAAAACCCAACTACACCATAATAACCCATCATCTACAGCAACACCCAACTACACTAACATACATCATCTACAACATCATCACCCAACTACGCCTACATACCACAACAACTACAACACCAACATACCACATCATCTACAACAGACAACTACAACATACCACATCATCTACAACAACAAATATTACATACTACACCAACATACCACATCATCTACAACAACTACTACCACACCAGCATACCACATTTTCCGCAACAATAACTATTACAACACCAACACACCACATCATCTACCACAACAACTGACAACTACAACACTAGCATAACACATCACCGACTACAACATTATAAGGCCACAGCTACTACAACATACAAAAATAGTTACTACAACAACAGATGAATACTTTCTAGCTTGCATCATACTCGCTCTTAAGTTTTTTAGACAGTAATTATTTTTTCGTGGCGTGACATTGAGTTGATGCAACTGCAATTCTATTTTTAACTTCATGACTTGTGATGGGCAATAAGAAACGGTTATCGCCCTTGTACACGAACTCACATATACTGTTATTTTTAGGGAAAGTTAAAAAGTTCAATTCACCAACGTAATCTATCTTAGGCAGTGGTTCTCAACCTTTTTGGAGGTACCGTACGCTACCAGCTTCATATGTGCACTTACGGAACCCTTCTAAATAGGAAAAAAAATTCAAAGTGAAATAATTGGTAGGGTTTTTACATTTAATTGGTGCACAAAATTAACCGTGCATCAACACCAACGGTTTAAATAAAAGAACAATGAAAATATGATTATCACGCAAAAACTAAATATTTAATGGTACCATGGTAACACCACGACAAACGCAAGTCGACTATTGGGCAAAGATATGGAAATTAAATTAAGTTCGTATATAAGTAAAGTTAACTTTTCAAACATGACGGTCTATGGGGTAAGTGAAGTAGAGTTCACATGTTTCTGTGACCTCGGCATATGTAGAGATAGTGTGGTCAGCACTATGCCCAGTCGCCTTTACTTTCCCTAACAGGAGTTAGGTACCCATCAGAGTTGGGTGGACTCAGGGACGGTCTACTTACTTGAACCCGGATTCGAACTCGAGACTTACGGGTTAGCAGTCCAGCTCTCTACCGCTAGACCACTCCGTCCCCAAGTTTATATGTACACTATCAGTAACGGTGGCGTTGACACGATTCTGGAATCTGGACGCATGTTTTTCGTGACGTCAAGGGTTCCAGGATATAGGTTAATCACGATACCGATTCGTGTTATTTTTCTCTGGCGCACTTTATTACTATGTCACGCTGTCGTATCTGACAAAATCCGAACGCAAATCATATAAGTCGGGTGTGCATCCTGACATCCGCTGAACCCATGAGACTGACTCGCCGAACCCCTGGGGTTCGATCAAGCCCAGGTTATGAACCACTGACCTTAGACCAAAGCATAGACAAAATACATCACATGACATTTGAAACATAAATGTAGTACGAAAATCCACTTTTCAAAAATGTTTAATGTAAAAAATAAAAACAAATCGAGATAAACAAGTAATAAAATGCGAGCGAGATCACCATGGAAACAAAACAATAAGCTCGTGATATAAATAGATGAGTCACATGGTATTATAGCACTAAAATATATGTGCGCACTCGAGACATTCATACTAAAATAATACTGTATACATTTATAACATACATTTATATAATAAAAAGATAATGCCTTATGTAAAAGTAAATATAGCTTTTACTAAGACAATGGAAAAGCTGTGTAAAAAATATTTATACGACTAAGGTAATGTTTATACAATACTTATATTCATGTAAATACATAATAATAAATTTATTTTAATAGATATATTGTGTACAATATAGTGAATGTATTTATATTAAGATAATGTTGTATAAGAAATGCAAAAAATATAATCGAAAATGGGTATGTGTGACGTAATAATGTAAAGAGTGATCGACTGGTCATGTGAAAGAAATATGCTCTTAGTCTCAATGGCAAGGTCATTTGATTTGAACCGTCACGTCGTCTCAAGGTCATTCAATTTATATAATCAAAGCGTCTCAAGAACATTGTCATTTGTACTAAGTACTCATATTGTCTCAATGGCAAAGTCATCTGTTGTAAACAATCACACTGTCTCAAAGTTAAGGTCATTTATTTAAACAACAAAACGGTCTCAGCGTCAAGGTATTTTGTTTTAAACACATTATCAAGGTCAAGGTCATTTTAAAAAACAATCACACGGTCTCAATGTCAAGGTCTTTTGTTTTAAACACAGTCTCACGGTCAAGGTCATTTTTAAAAAACAATCACACGGTCTCAATGTCAAGGTCTTTTGTTTTATAAACACTCACGCGGTCTCAAGGGCAAGGTCATTGGTTTTTTTTAGACCAGCACACACCATGGGTAGGTTGATTGACTCATTCGCACAATATGTTGGCTCATATTTGACTAGTGACTGACTCCTAATCTTCATGACTGACTCCCTAATCCTTATACTAGTACGTTATCTGACTATAATCCATATATTGGTATGTTGACCAACTCTCGACTCCAAATATTGGCATGTTAGCTGACTCTAATCTAAATATTGATATATTAACTGACTCTCTAATACTCATATTAGAGTGTTTACTGACTCCCTAATCCGCATAGTGGTACTTTGACTGACTCTGACTCCCAATACGTCGACTGACTCCCTCATGAAAGTTGACCGACTCTACTGCTCGTCTTGATAGACCGAGGCATCATCCTCATCTAGCGTCTCCAGAATGGGACTCAAACTTTTAAACATCCGGTAGCCGCTCATCCGGACACCGGAAGTCCAGCTGACGTCATCGTGGTCCAGCCACGGCTCGTCCGGTTGATCGACCGGCACCGGCGACTCGGCCATTTCCGGGATGTCGACAAACATCTCCGGGAAGTCTTTCTCCACCGACTGCTTGATCGAGGTCAAGGACTCGACCTCGTAGATTTCGTTGATCGGGGTCGGCGTCTCCCGGCAAATATCCGGCGTGACGTCATTGGCGTCTGGCAGCTGTGCCAGAGCCCTGGTGAAAAGTCCAGACTCGTCCGTATTGTGACCGGAAGTGACGTCTGGGATATCGAATGCCGGCGTCAGCGCGGAGCCCCACAAGGTCGGAGACGCCGACAGGTTTTCCAAGGTCGAGGTCATTTCAGATCTCAACAGCGACGAGTCGTGGGGGAGTAAGGAACCCGGGGAGGGGGAGGTTTCTTGGTGCTCCAGGATCTCATCATCCGCGTCAGCGACGTCAGGAAATGCTTGCTCAGGTTTTTTAGTTTCCGTGTCCTGTTTAACATCCGGGTCATTGAGCTTGTTTTTGGAACTGCCCTCAAACATAAATTTTTCAGTGAATCCCCTGGGTAAGGCTGCGGGATAAATCACAGGCTTACGTTTATCCGATTCTTCGATACCAGCAGCGTTGCGGTTAGTTTCGGTAATTTCGTTTACTGCTGTTTTAGACGGTAGGTTTTTATTTGCTACATTTAGGTGTGTAAAAGTGGGTATTGCACTCTTCGCTGCGGTATTCCTCAGATTAAATTCGACTTTCAATTTACTTTCGATTTTCTTTGTTGGTGGGTTGACGTTAAGTCTTTTTTTCAAAATTTTGGTTTCCGGTAGATCATCCATCGGACCTAAATCAGAATCGTAAAGATCCATGCTTGACTTTCTGTCTTCGATGTAATCCCAAGGCGATCGTCTTTGATCGATTTCGTGTTTTAGACAACTTAGCGATTGAATTTCGACGTTATCTCCCCTGCTATACGTCTCCCGTGGTGTTTCCTTCCGAGCCTCTGCGACAGGGCTAAAAATAGCGTTATGGGATTCCCCGATACATTGTTTATTCATATCGAGGTCTATTGTTGTTATTTTCCTGTGAGCTGAGTTCAATCTTCGCTCATGCGCAGAACAAACGCGGCGCTTGGCGGCAGTTTCGAGATCCCCCGTTTCAATCCTGGGAAGGTTGACGGTTGCGTCTGACGTCACGCTATCGTTTTCCGGCGGCGGAGGCGGAAAATTCGCGGACAACGTCTCAATAGACAAATCCGTGTGCTCAATGTCCATGGCCTCTGCCTCTTTGTCGTGAGGCGTCTCGATGTCAAGGTCAATTGTTGAATCTTTGACGCTCATCATGATTTCTCGTAGGTTGCCGCTGCTCATGGGGGCGGGGAGGTTTAGGGGGCTGAGAAAGCCCACGCGCGATTGGAGACAGTCTTCTCGCGAGCTCTCGGGGACGAGAAGAGACTTGATCACCCCAAGCTGTTTGTCCTTCTTCAGACAGTTGGATCGCTTTTGCGTCCAGTGCTTCGTGATGTCCGTACCTCCCGCCTCGGCGATACATTTGACGTTGAGGGATTTCCCGAACTGTTTCTCCCAGCCTTGGATCTGGTACAGCAGTTTTGTTTCCGTCGACTCGGGCTTGGCGGAAAGTCGGTTGACGCTGCGCAGGATATCCGGATGCAGACGTGGCATTTGTTTTCTTTGCAGTTGCTTCCCTTTTCCGGATATCTTTGTGTTCTCGTTCGTCTTTGAACCTACACCTCTGGGGATTTTTCCGTCATCGTTTGGTCTTGAATCAAGAGTCCCGGAAATGCTCGCTTCGTCGGTCGAT
The DNA here is from genome assembly GCF_028476545.2 of Physella acuta. Classification (NCBI taxonomy): domain Eukaryota; kingdom Metazoa; phylum Mollusca; class Gastropoda; family Physidae; genus Physella; species Physella acuta. The sequence continues at coordinate 68,297 of NW_026733646.1, forward strand.
TTTAAGCTCATATTTTTACCGATGGTTCTAGAATCTGTAACTTTAGAAGTTCCTAGACCGAGGCCGACGATATCTTTGACGACACTAGCATCCATCGTCGTCTTGGTAACGTTTGCTTCTCGGTTTTTGTCAGACGCGCTCGCGTTACTTAGCAACGTATTTCGTATCGTGTCGGAATTCCTTTCCGGGTAGTTCTCCGGGGCGCCTGTGTTCATACAAGGGAGACAACCAAGGTGCCGGTTTTTGGGCTTGGGGTCAAGGTTGCCGTGCGCGCCGAGCTGTCTGTTCGGCTTCCGGTTCACGCTGTGCATGGAGAGGTAGTCCTTACAGAATTTGTTCAAGCGTGACTTGGTGTTGGAGTCCCCCTTGGCCAGCTGCTCACCGTACTGGGTATCCAGGCGTTTAACGAAGCGGAAAACTTTCGCGTCGTCGAAGTTTCCGACGGCCGGAAGTGGACAGACGGCGCCGCTGGCCCGTGTCGTTCGATCAGGCGTGACGCCGGTTTTCATAGCCGGCATCATGATATCCGGCAACTGTTTTGGTATACGACAGGAATCTCCGGCTTCAGAATCGGCATTATCCCTAGAGCCGTGACTTTTACTCACCAGAGAGATAGAAACGCCCTTTGGGGCTTCGTGCGTGCGTTGGTGCTCTTTCAGAATTTTCGACTGCAGCTCCGCCAATTTCTTCTTCTCCCTTTGCAGGTTCATATTCCCGTTGGACGCCATGCTCGGTGATGGAAGTTTATTTGGTAGATTTCTACTTCCGGTTTTTGTCGGTGGTTCTCTCGTTATCTTCCCGCGGTGAAGATCCGTCTTGTCGTTGTTGTTGCTGGCGTTGTTGTTGTGGTTGACGACGCCCACCTTGCTGAACGCCCCACGCCGCTGCGACATCTTGACGTTTGTGCACGATTTAGGAATCCTCATGGGGTACTGGATCTTTGTCGTTATCCTCGTTTGGGTCTTGGTATCGATTTGCTTACTCGTATCGGTCTTGGCCTTCGCGAACTTGAGTGTTAGGAAACCCGGGCAGCATTCGTACAATTGCTGTGTAAACTTGGATATCGATTCCTCTCTTTCTTTGACAAACGCCTCCAGCCGTTTCGCTTCCTTCGTGCCCAAGGTATGGCCACCTTTATTGCGTTGTGAGCTCGAAGATTTTTTCAACGCGCGAACGGTTTTCAGTTTTTTGGATTTCCTCACGTTGGTCAACGCATCTGTGTTTTCCGCAGCTTCGATTTCATTTTCTTCGATTTCATGGCCAGGGCTTTTCCTTGTCGTTTCCTCCGAACCGGTCACTAATTTATTGTCTCCATTCTTCAAGTTTGCTTTCTTAGATGTCTCATGTGTGTCTACTGAATGGGAATTCGGATCCTTAGATGCAGGTAGCTGGCCTGTCAATTTGCTCCCAGAAGGTTTCAATGCCTTATCTTCAAACAAATTCCGACCAATAATTACAACAGGAGTGGGTATCGTTTCCTTTTTTCTTTTCTTCGTTAGCACAGCGCGGTCGTCTGCTACATGCCTGCTCATAGTCGACAGGCGCGTGTACGGCTCCGCGCCACGCTCATTACGCGCAGAAATCGTCTGCCTGCGGCTCAGTCCTGCCGTTTTAGCCGCCGTTATCTCGTAGAACTCATCCGAACTTTCCCATGATTCATCCGAGTCGGTTTCGTCTTCGGGGTTTCCCTCTACACTGTCCCACTTCCGTTTGTTAGCGTTAACGTAAAGTTCCAAGTACTCGTTGGGAAAAGGCGTCTCGCTGTCCTCAACTAAACCCTTCGAGTTTGACCCCTGACGTCTAAGGTCATTGGATCTGGAACAGCAACTGTTAGGAGTTGTCAGCCAATCAAATAATTCAAACTGAATCGGTCGACCAGCATTGTTTGCGCCAGAGGGAGTTTGCGGATAACCTTGACGGTTACTTTCATAAACAGGATGGGAATAAGCTTGCCAGTTAATTTCAGAAAGAGGCTGTGGATGACATTGCCCGTGTGATGCTGGCTGTTGATGACCTTGCCAATCAGAAAGAGGCTGTTGATGACCTTGCCCGTGAGATACTGGCTGTTGATGACCTTGCCAATCAAAAAGAGGCTGCGGATGACCTTGCCCGTGAGATACTGGCTGTTGATGACCTTGCCAATCAGAAAGAGGCTGTGGATGAACTTGCCAATGGCGGCTACCACATGGCGGCGTAAACGAGTCGGCGTCGATCCCCGGATGTGGCTGGATATCATCAAACTCCCCACCTTCGTAAAAATCCAACCCGCTCTGGCTATCCTGGGAGTCGCTCTCGTAGGGCGTGGCTCCCTCCCAGAGGTCAAGGTACACGGCGCACCTTGGGGGCGTCTCCATGTTCCACCCCTCACCAGCCGCCGTGTCTTTGAGATTGTGAGGTGGGTGTAAGCTGAACACGGGAGTCTCCGATCCTTTTTGTGGACGGACACTCGGCTGTGTTGTGAGCGTTATTTTTGACAGGAAGTCGTCCTCTGCGGATGTCAGGTTGTTCTGAGTGGGAGGCAACTGTGGGTTCAAGTCAAAACAAGGGTAATTACTCTCTTCGATTTGCAGATGATTTGAAGCCTCGTCGAACAAGTCAGTTAAACTTTGGGGGGAAAGGAACACTTCCGGTTGCTGATTTGAATGCACGAAGGCTTCGGTGACTTCCGTCGACAGACCTGCGCTCTTCATAGACGAAGTGGGAATAGTATCTTTACTGTAACCCCATGAATGGTCTTGATCGTGGGAGAAAGGGGACATTTTACTAAGCTCCGAATAGTCTTGAACTACGATGGGATTATTTTTAGAGTTCTCCTCAACATACCACGCCAAGTCATCTTCTGCTTCATCTCTCGATTTCATGTCGTTCTCAACTCTCATGTCCTGCCCAACTCTCATGTCCTGCTGAACTCTCTTGTCCCCGCGTCCTTCACGTTTTAACATTTCCTCACCGTCTTCTGCTAAGAAGTCGTATTCGCCGCCATCTTTCGGGTGTACGTCTTCAAAATCTTCGAACTCTCCTGTTTCAATTTGAAATTCGCTTGGAGACCACGCGTTGACCTTATCTTCGTGGCCATTGATTCTATACACGCGGTCGGCTGCGCGGAGGACAATCGGCGACCGGATCTCGTCACAAATGACGTCATCGCCATCGTCGTCTGGAAACAGATCATCAAAATTTAACATCCCCGGGGGTGAGAAATCATAGTAGAGTTCTGTTCTTAGTTCTTCGTCGTCGCTCCCATAACAGTTGTTTCTGTCATGTTCCGCGTATTTTTCCTTTTTGGGGACCGTCGCTGAAGAATTTTTGAACCTTGAACTTTCATTGTTTTTGTTTGCATTTACTATTTTTTCCTGGCAAAGAACTGTCGCTGAATATTTTTCCGACCTGGCACTGTGATTCGCTTTGTAACCATCTACTAATTTTCCCTGGCTGGGGATTGTCGCTGTGGAATTTTTAAACCGCGCGCTATCATTCTTTTTGTTAGCGTCTGCTAATTTTTTCTGTTTGGGAGCTGTGGGCGAAAAGTAGGATTTCTCAGTCTCATCCCGCGGGCATTTCCGTTTGAGAAAGGACGGATTTGTGACGTCAAGTTTGTCAGTTCTGGGAACCTCGCGTGAAAAGTGATAGGAAGAAGAACTATTCTTAGAACCTGCAGGTAGAGCTGAGTTCTGGCAGCCAGATCTTGAGAGATCTGGACCGAGTTCCTTCGGAGTTTGCCTGGGATTAAGAACTGGTGCGTTGGATACTACCGAAGCAGGACATGTTTTCTGTGGCACCGCGCTCTGTGTTGAGTTGTTGCTCTTGGGGTTTTGTTCTAGAGGGGGTTGAGTCTTCTCGAGGGTGGAGGGGTCGTGTGCGATGGCGTTGGTGCAGGATTGTTGTTGGTTATAGCTAGAACATTTGTTTGTTGTATTTGTTGGTTTGTCGCTCTTGTGGTTTTGTTCTAGAGGGGGTTGAGTCTGCTTGATGGAGCACGTATCGGGCTTAAGGGCGTTGGTGCATGATTGTGGTGGGTTATAGCTTGCGCATTTGTCTTTTGATTTTATTGAGGTGTTTTTCTTGGGGTTTAGTTCTAGAGGGATTGGACTTTCGTCGATGAAACAGAGATCTTGTATGATGGCGTCGGTGCCGGGTTGTGGTTGGTTACAGCAAGTACATTCTGTTGTCTTGCTGACTAGCTCTAGCGAGCCATGCTCTGGTGTGGTGATCGCCATTTCGGGTTCAACCGGTTCCAAGAGTGGCACCGGGTTCGTGACGTCATCTTCCGGTAATGGTTCGATTGGTGGCTGAATGGCACAAAACTCATCACACATGCGTAGAATCTGAGCTTTTGTTAGACGCGAGCGGGCGGGTGGGTTAGAGGGTTTAGGCAACTTGGCGGCATATCGCACATATTTACCCTTAGATCTAGACCTCGCCCTAATCTTCTTTGAGCCAGATTCAGTCGAGAGAGTTTTGTTATCATATGGGGTATTCACGTCAATCATTTTCGATACATCAAGGAAACCATTCGCAGATAAGAAATTATTTGTCGTGTTTTTGTTTGTTACGTTCACAGCGGTATTTTTACTCGCATTTATTTTTTCCTCTTGCGCGCTGGTTTGATTTAAACATCCATTATGATGAGCGTCTATTTTCTCATTTTTTGTTTTTAAATGAGTCGCTGAACTTTTCGTGACGTCAATTCCGGTCTGACCCGTCTCTCTTTTTGAGCTCAGTTGTCTCTTTCGCGTCGTTTGGGAATGCCGTCGTGGGTCATCTGGGTGGCATCGGTCAAGGACAGCTTGCGGAAGTCGGCTGTATACCGAGTGAGTACCTATATTAAATAGATGACAGCTGTCAAACTCAATCAGAACAGGACACTTGTAGCTCCCGACTGTTGAGGCGGGTCTGGCTTTCTTGTTCGCCGAAGGACAAGGTTCAGGTATTTCCCCCCAATTTCGAGCGCCGTCTTTTGGTACCCCCTTCTGCACTTTCGTCTCCTGGTTTGAACTTCTGGAATCCATTTCAACCGAGTGGGTGGGCGCAACCTCGGGACATTCGCACGGCTGTTGTTTCAATTTTGGACCCACCGCTGTCCTTTCGCCTTGAGATCTGAAATCTGATTGGCTAAACGTAGCCACGTGGTCGAAATTTTGCGCGGGGATATCTTCCTTGACGGGGAAATTCCTTTTACTCGCGTCAAATGACTTCGTCATCTCTTTATTTAGACACACGGGTTTAGACCCAGCAGTGAAGTTGTTTTGGTCTTGATAGTATTTTGTGTTAAAGATGTCGGGATGTTGCTGCTGTTGTTGGTGGTGGTGGTGGTTGATGTCGTGCGTGGCGTGTATGTCCGATGATGAATAGAAGGGTTGGTATCCCTGGAGGTCGGCTGAGTGTGGACTACGACGTCGTTTAAAAACTTGGCGGTTTCTCGGCGTGTCTTGCCGCGCGACGTGCTCTCGCGCCAATTCGAGCCGCGCCGTGTTTTGTCGCAGCATGTCGCACCGCAGCTTGTCGTACCGCGACGTGTCGTATCGCAGCGCGTCACGCCGCACCGCGTCCGGTCGCTGCATGTTCGATCGCGGTGTGTCGTACCGACATGCGTCGCGTCGCAGCGCGTCGAATCGCGGTGCGTCGAATCGCGGTGCGTCGTATCGCGGTGCGTCGTATCGCGGTGCGTCGTATCGCGGCTGGTCACGTCGCGGTACGTCAGGTCGCGGTGTGTCTTGTCGCGGTGTGTCTTGTCGCGGTGTGTCTTGTCGCGGTGCGTCGTACCGCGGCTGGTCACGTCGCGGTACGTCAGGTCGCGGTGTGTCTTGTCGCGGTGTGTCTTGTCGCGGTGCGTCGTACCGCGGCTGGTCACGTCGCGGTACGTCAGGTCGCGGTGTGTCTTGTCGCGGTGTGTCTTGTCGCGATGTGTCTTGTCGCGGTGCGTCGTACCGCGGCTGGTCACGTCGCGGTACGTCAGGTCGCGGTGTGTCTTGTCGCGGTGTGTCTTGTCGCGGTGTGTCTTGTCGTGGTGTGCCGCATCGCGCTGTGTCGCCCCTGTGATCCACAGTACGCTGATCACGTGATTTAAAATCAATATCATATCTTCTACCCGCACCCCTGGAGTCGCGCGTGTTGCGCTCATTCGATGATTGGGATTTTTTCCGTTGAGTCTTCTTCGTTTTTTGCTGTCTGCCATTATTCGTATCTTCGTTTACTTTACTTATTTCACACGTCTCATCTTTTTGTTCATCAACTTTCTCAGTTTTAAACTCCGCGAGACCTTGCTCTTGTTCACTCTGTTGTTGATCTTTCTCATATTTAGGATCTTTTTGCCTTTCATCTTTAGCAGCTTCGTGCTCTTTATGTTTTTGATCTTTCTCGAATACATTATTTTTGGGACCATTCTCAGGTTCAGTTTTAAAATCTGTGTGTCCTTGATCAATTTCTGGTTTAATATCAATATGTTCTGAATCTCTCTCAAATTTTTTATCTTTTGGCTTCACATCTTTCTCTAATTTAATACCCAAGAGTAACTCGTTTTTATTAGAGTTAGTTATTTTTTGTCGTAGATCGGTGAAGGGTTTTGTTTCGTTGTGAATCGGACCAGCCACGGGCTCTTTAGTTTGATTTTTGTAATCTTTGACAGTCCGGTCCTTGCTGGTTTTTCTAGTTAAATCCACATCCGGGCCGTACCCACGTGAGCTACGTGTAACGCCCCGCTCACTACGAAAATACGTTGTCTCGATACAAGATGGCGGACACCGTTCCTTGCGTGACGCGCGAAAAAATCCGACCTTATTCCACCGTTGCTCGCCTCGGCCGTACCTCCCATCAGAAGAAGCTCTTCTCCCATTCCGTTTAAACTCACGTGACTGAGTATCTTTCGTTTCGTTGCGATGACAATTCCTGTTTTGAAAACTCCTCCCACGTTCATCCGAGTAACTCTTCGATCTAACGTGTCTGTCGCTTCCGTTACTTCTATTTATACTTCGTCGCGTCGGGGCATATTGAGGAACGGGTTTTTCTTTTGGAGCTGGCGGAGTTTTTTTCACATTCTGGGTACATTTGAGCATGTAAATATCTTTATACGCGATAAAATGTGTTTTTAGGAAGGCGATTTTCTCACGGAAGGATACCTCGTCTTTAGGACCCCTTGAATAAGCTGCAGAAACCACGTCCAAGTAGCCGAGCAAGTAATGTATCAACTCAATCAGCTGCGTACGTTTAGGTTTGGTGAAGAACTTGTGGACATAGGTCAGGGGAAATGATTTGAGATTTATCAAGCACCATTTTTTCTGTAGAAGCGTCTCCGTCCCGAACATGTATTCGTTAGGATTCTTAAGTTGGGGTCTGGGATTGCGGGAGGTTGAGGTCGCAGGTCTATTGTCAGCAGAGGCACGGCGTCTGCTGCCAGTGGTGCTGGCACCGCGAGGAAGGCGTGTTAGAGACTTGGATGTTTGAACGTGGCGTCCTTGGAGCTTCAACGCCGGGTCGGTGGCGTCCGGTCTGACGTTCCGGTTTGTTGATCGGGGCGTGTGTGTGTTCTTTGGATTGTTGGGGTTTTCTGTGGGATGGTTGGAGGCAGCCACAGGAATGTGAATCTTCGATGTCGGCCTTTGGTCAGATATCGGCCTGTTTTCAGATGTTGGCTTTTGGTCTGAGGTCGGCCTTTTTTCAGATTTCGGCCTTTGGTCAGATGTCGGTCTTTGGTCAGATGTCGGCCTTTTGTCAGATGTCGGCCTTTCGCCAGATGTCGGCCTTTGGTCAGATGTCAGCCTTTGGCCAGATATCGGTCTTTGGTAAGATAACGGCCTTTGGTCAGCTGTCGGCCTATGATCAGATGTTGACCTTTGGTCAGATGTCGGCTTTTGGGCAGATGTCGGCCTATGCTCAGATGTCGGCCTATGGCCAGCTGTCAGCCTATGGCCAGCTGTCGGCCTATGGTCAGCTGTTGTGACTGAAAGCCTGTCAGCTCCTGTCGTATGATGCTCGACATTCACATTTCCCGCCCCACACAGTGTGTGCAGCGAGGTTGAATCTCCTACGTCCGTAGCGCTACTGGTCAACGCATTTCCCGCTAAATCCGTGGTCAACAAATTGTCCGTTTTGTGCATGGTCAACTTATTGTCAGGTATGTGCATGGTCAACTTATTATCAGGTGTGTTCGTTGTCAACTTATGGTCAGGTGTGTTCATGGTCAACTTATTGTCAGGTGTGTTCATGGTCAACTTATTGTCCGTTATGAGAGGGGTCAATATATTGTCAACAATATCGGTCTCTAATGTATCCGTCTTTGCGCTGACGTCATCACCCCGGCCGACAAAGTCTGAATCGGCACAGTCATCGGATTCGTCCAAACTGTCCATCCAATTCACTAAACTATTGAAGTCATCCAACCCGCCATCTTGAAAATCTTCAATTCCGTAGCCCGACCCGTCTTCAACACCTGCATCATCAACCTCCATTATCGGTTGATTACAATCACTTCCGGTGTGTTCAACCCCCTTAGGTGGTAACCCAAGTGGTGATACGCTAGCTTGTGGTGACACAGTAGAGGCCGCCACCACCGAATCAAAATCCAAACTTTGAATCTTCCTGATTTCCTTTTCCGTCGAGGTCGCCACCTCCCCCTCAAAGTGAAACTCATCCATCAGAGTCTCGTCTGCTCCACTGAGCCAAGGCGACGAAAACCCGCCCGCTTTCCTATCGGCGAAAACAAAATTGCTGATTGGGTGAATGGAGATAACTTCCTTTGACGTCATGTTTCCTTGACCTTGTAGCTTTGGCAGGCGACTGGTTGAGTTTTCGCTTGGCGGGAATGTTTACAATTTTTCAGTCGGTGCAAGGCAAGCTCATTGAGCTTTGGTGAATCAAATGTGGAGCTTACGCGGGGTCGCTCGAAACTAAGGGACACTTGCAGCTTACAAATTCACACTTGTAGCTAAGACGGGGAAGCTTGAAGCATACAGACTGACACTTGTAGCTAAGACGAGGAAGCTTGAAGCTTATGCGATGACGCTTGAAGCTTACAGAGACACGCCTGTAACTAAGACGGGGACGCTCGAAGCTTATGCGATGACGCTTGAAGCTTACAGAGACACGCTTGTAGCTAACACGAGGACGCTTGAAGCATACAAAGTCACATTTTAAGTCAACAGGTCTCATCAACGCGGGAAAGCTGGTTCTAACATAAATCACGTCATCATCTGTAATAAAGGGACAGAATCAGCGCATGTGGTGGATTAATGAGATTAAGTTGTGGAATAATGATGTTTAAGTTGTGGATTAATTAGATAAAATAGTGGATTAATGAGATTAAATTGTGGATTAATTAGATTATGGTGCGGATTAATGAGATAAAGTTGTGGATATATTAGATTTAATTGTGAATTAATGAGATTAATGAGATAAAGTTGTGGATTAATTGGATTAAGGTGCGGATTAATGAGATAAAGTTGTGGATTAATAAGATTAAGTTGTGGATTAATGCGATTAAGTTGTGGATTAATAAGATTAAGTTGTGGATACATTAGATTTAATTGTGGATTAATGAGATTAAGTTGTGGATTAATGTCAATTATTTTGTACATTAATGTCAGCATGTCATGTATCATCTGGTGCATTAATGTCGACATGTCATGTATTAAATGTTTATTAATGTCAGCATGGCATGTATTATTTGATGCAAGTGGTAGATTAATTAAGATGCCGATCGGGCTTCCGGTATCGTCCTCGGAATACTATTACGTGTCCAAAATATCTTTTTATGGCAATATAAAAAATATGAAGAAACATAAACCCATCGATTCTTGCCCGAGGGAAGAGGAAGATAGCACTAGAAAAAAAAAACAACTCCTGACTCTGGGTTAGTAAAGGCGGCTGGACATAGTGATGACCATGTTATCCCTTCAAATGTTTAGGTCACAGAAACAGATGAACTCTACTTCAACTACCCTATCCACCACTAGGCCCAATAGGGTCACTGACTAACTTTACAGATCCCAGTTTAAAAAAAAAAGACATAACCATAACACACCATATTCTCACATACTTTTCTAACTCTTTAATTATCTTTTCAATTTCCTTTAGTGTTTCTTTCAGTTTTTCCCCCTCGGGAACATGGCATTACCCCCCCCCCCCCTCGGAGTAATTAACCCCCTGTCAATTACCCCCGCCCAGTAGGACATTACCCCCCCCCCCTTCCCCGGTATAGCTTAAGGTACAGCTAGGGTTATAGTTAGTGTTCAGGTTAGGGCTAGATTTAGAGTTAGGATTAGAGTTAGTGTTATTTTAGGGTTAGGGTCAGGGCTAGGATTAGGGTTAGTGTTATGGTCAAGGTTAGGCTGAAACCAATGTCTAGAGTTGGTTTTGTTTTGTGTTAAGTTTTAGGCTGAAGTGCAGAGTTTCTTCCAGTCTACCGCCCCCCCCCCCCCCGAACAAGATGGATTTTATATAGTAAACACACACTTTTACTAGTGTCCGCCCCCCCTCCTCCGAAAGATGTTGAACCCCCCCCCCCCCCCCCCGAAAATTTTAAGTGCCCCCCCCCCCCCCTGAGAAAAAAGTCTGGAAGAAGCACTGCTGAAGTGAATGCTTAGGTTTTGGTCTTTTTCTTAAGGTTAGGATTAAGGTAATCTGGGTTAGAGTTAGGATTCTAACTTGAAGGGGGGGGGGGGGGGGGGGGTTAATTTCCCCGGGGGGGGGGGGGAATTGACAAGGGGGGGGGGGGGTAATTGCTCAGGGGGGGTAATGTCCTGTAGCCAAAAGAAACACTGGCCCCTTAACATCTTCTCATTAAACTCTGAGAAAAAATTAAACCACCGCATTGCTTAGCGGTAGTAATTAATGACTAATTATAAATGATCCTTAACTCTCCCCCCCCCCCCCCCCCCCCATCCAATCTTGACCCTAACCTTTCGCAGCGACAACAGCTGCAGATAAATAAATAGGCCTACTCTCTGTGCAATACTGTACAATAATCTATCATCCTCCTGTTCAGTTTCTTCCTGGCAGGCACCCCTCCACGAGCAAAATCGATTTTGTACACATAATATGTACTTGAACCAGTCTGCTTCCCCCCCCCCCCCCCCCCCTTCCCACAACGAACGGAAAAGCCGGCTCCAATCACTGGCAAGGAACATCATGGCATTTCTAGTTGCCGGGGTTGGAATTTCTTCCGACAAATCTTGCCCTATCTATGGCGACTTTAGGTTAAAATTTGACATCACGTCCAGATTAGTTTTAAATGAATCCGAACGCTAATTTAATAAGAAAGTTTGTCTTCTAATTTCAATAAACAAAAGAAGCAACGGATAAAAGAAATTATTCCTCACGTTTGCTGTAAGAATGCGTTCGATTGTAAACGGGTTATATAAAAGCATAAATCACTATGGCAAAGTCGATCCTGTTTACATGTTTATGAAAAAATTCTAGCGTTCATCAAATGTGCGCTATAGTGCAGATTGTTTAATTGCGTCTTGTCTAGTAAGTCTAATACAAAATGCGGGAATTAAAAGCGGGAATTCCCAGTCCAATTTTAGATATTTCTAAACAGAAATAAGAATGAATTTTTCTTTTCTTCTAAAAATAACTCGAAAATATGAAAGGATTTTTATAATGTACGACGAAGAGGAATTAGAAGAAGAAAAAAAGATAAAGACAGGGGGGGGGGGGGGGGGGGGGGAGTGTTAATTTGAGAGAAACAAGAAAGTTTGGTTTATCGACAAGTCCAATGCCAGAATTTTGCCTAGGTCTTTGTTGCCAGGAAGGTCTTGGTCGGCGGCATCTGGCCAAGAAGGACAACAGGCTAACTAGCGTTGCTTTTTATTTGGGACGATTGAGCTAAATTAGATGAACAGCCGGTTAATTTATTTTTAATACGGCAGAGTACTAGGGATCATCGGACGTAGATTCGAGTCTTACAAAATAGACCTACATTTTTAAATACAGATACTGGCAGCAGTGGCGTAGCGAGGTTGGGTGTCACCCGGTGCGGCACTTAATGGTGTCACCCACCTCAGAGGCGTAGCGACCCTTCCCGGGGATAAACTTTCAATTTTCGATTTGCACCCCCATCCCCCTCTCAAAATTATCATTTTTCTCTATATATTTTGCTATTTTTTGCCTTGGTGTCACCCCCACTAAATGTTGTCACCCGGTGCGGTCCGCAACCCCCCCCCCCCCTTGCTACGCCTCTGACTGGCAGTGACTTATTTTGTTTAGACATAGTCAAATTTTAAACCTAAAGAAAACTTCTTTATTACACTACCAAATCTTTTTCAAACTTTAATTTTACCAACACCAGTTTTTATAAACACAAAAATGTGTTCCATTTTTATCCAGTTTGGGCAGTAACATCTGTTTTATATGTGATATGGGCCTACCTAAATCATCAGACTACTGATAGTGAGATAAGGAAACCACGTCAGTTTGGGCTCAAGATAGATAACTCTTTGAGTTTTTGAGTTATTTCCCATTACATCTTGTGAAGAGATTTAATAAAACAGGATTTTAAAAAAAATATTTCCAATTATTATGATAGACATTATGTATAAAGTAAAATAAAACAAAACACATTTCTATTAACATTTTTAATATGTGATAGTAACAAAAAAATGTGTAAATATGAGAACAATTATTCTTACTATATGCATAAACTCTCTCAGTCATTGAGTTCGAATGTCAGACCAACTCACACTACCTCACACCTCACACCAAAACAGCATCAGACAGCTGTTCCCATTTGTTTACTGAAATATTTAACACCTCGCAGTCATCAGATTGTTTACCAAACACGCAAAACTTTTCATACAAAAACATCCCACACACAAACATCTCACACAAAACTTCCCACACAAAAAAATCTCATACACAACCTCACACACACAAACATCTCACACACAACTTCCCACACAAAAACCATCTCAATTTGCCATCAAACTTCACACATCACATATTCAATTGTTGCATATGTTAAAGAAAAAAATTATTTACAATTTGTTCAATGGCCCACAAATGATGTGAATGGCCAACAAATGACTGAAATGGCCAACAAATGACCTCAACAAAATTCTACCAGCATTACTTCACAGAGTAATTAATTAAATTTACAGTAACAAGTTAAACAGTTGACATAAACAGCATATTTTAAATTGATCATAAAAACATGAACTAATTAAAACTAAAATCAGATAAATAAATTTAAACAGAAACAAATAGGGTTTATGATGTCAGATGATTATCTAAGCGCACATGAGTATATCAAACTTGAAGGTAGCTAGTGGGATCTGGGTATTTACATTGTGGTCAAGGTGACCTGGTATCTATTCACAGAGCTGCTGGCCTGTGGTATAGGGCATGTCATGGTGGAGGTGAAGGTCATCTGGTACTGTATCGTGAATTTGGCCTGGTCATCTGGATGTTGTGTACTGTCATCTGGATGTGAGGAAGCTGTGGAGCCTCTTTAAACCAGCCATGTGTAGGTGAGGCAACAGTCCGGCCAACACAGGAATAGGAGGGCAGGCTGAAAGATGACATGAGGTACTATAAAGATGACATGAGGTACTATAAAGTTGACATGAGGTACTATAAAGATGACATGAGGTACTATAAAGATGACATGAGGTACTATAAAGATGACATAAGTACTATAAAGATGACATGAGGTACTATAAAGATGACATAAGTACTATAAGCTAAAAGACAGATATCAAAAACAAATATGACGCTGGTGTTAGGAATTATTCTACCTTTACCAGATGGAATAAAACTTTAACTCAAATGAAACTTTCTGCAACAAACTCTTTACAGACCCACAACAGTGTATTTGGGTGGTAGTGCACAGAATTGCTAACTTAAAATTCTCAAGTTCAGATGCTGGACTTAAGGCCAGCTATGACAGGTACCTGACTCAGGGTTAATAAAGGCAGCTGGGCATTGTGCTGACCACAGTATCCCTTCAAATGGGGAGGTCAAAGAAACAGGTGAACTTCACTAATTCTAGCACCAGGTCCAAAGGGGTAACAAACTTTATAGAACCAAGTAAAAGTTAAGTTCCCTTTTCAAACCTGATGGTCTATAGGGCAAGTGGAGTAGAGTTCACTTGTTTCTGTGACCTCGGCTATATGAAGAGATAGTGTGGTCAGCACTATGCCCAGCCGCCTTTACTTTCCTAACGTTAGTTAGGTACCCATCAGAGTTGGGTGGACTCAGGGACGGTCTACTGACTTGAACCCAGATTTGAGCTCAAGACTTATGGGTTAGCAGTCCAGCTCTCTACTGCTAGACTACTCCGTCCCCTATAGAACCCAGTCCCAAGATTTTAAAAAGACATACCATAACATTCTTTAAAAGCTAGAACCTAGGTCACAATCTGATAATATAGCTTAAAGCTAGAACCAAGGTCACAATCGTACACTATAGCTTACAGCTAAAACCCAGGCTACAACCTGACAATATAGCTTACAGCTAGAATCAAGGCCACAATCTGATAATATGCTTTACAGCTAGACGCAAGGTCATCCTGACACTATAGCTTACAGCTAGAACTTAATTCAAAACCAGCCAACTTACTGGTGTAGCCGGCATCAAAAATGTCCAACTTGCTGGGGAAGGAAAACCACACCAGGTACTGGGCCAGGTAGCCCGTGGGGTGGTGTTGCAGTAGTTCACCCCGCAGGTAGTTCAACATACAGTCCTTGTTGTCTGGTGGTGGGAATTTTTTTTTTATCAGAAATAAAAACTTGAAAAAAAAAACACAAAGAAAAATGCTAACAAAACATATAGATCTAAATGACTTCTTTTTAAAAATTTCATTTGCAAGTTTGTAAAATTTAACTACAAAACAACTACTGTTTTTCACATTAGATTTTAACCTTTTAATAATAAAATACTTTTTAATTATTTTTTTTAAATTTTCTATTTAAAAAAGAAGAAAAAATGTGTAAAAGTATTTAGGGCCTTAGCTTAACATAAAATAGAGCAAACTGAATATTTTCAAATTATTTTTAAAAGTTTCTCAGGACAAAAATTGTTTAAAAAAAAATTTGAAAAAAAAAAAACAACAAAAAAAAAAAAACAGAAATCAATTTAAATATATCCCCCAAATTATCCAGCCCCCACCTGTAAACCCACAGATTACCTCCCCTACCTGTACTCCACAAATTACCTCCCCTACCTGTAACCCACAAATTACCTCCCGCACCTGTAACCCACAAATTACCTCCCCTACCTGTAACCCACAAATTACCTCCCCTACCTGTACTCCACAAATTACCTCCCCTATCTGTAACCCACAAATTACCTCCCCTACCTGTAACCCACAAATTACCTCCCCTTCCTGTACTCCACAAATTACCTCCCCCTACCTGTCAGCCACTGATCCAGCAGCCTCTCTATCTGGCACCGGAGTGTCAGCAGGAACTCTGTCTGTACCAGCCTCTCCGGGGCAGAGCTGACCAGCTGGTGCTGGCTCAGGTAGTAGCTCATCACCAGCTTCAGCTGTTGCAGGCCAAATGTGCTGGTGGAGGCAGCAAACTGCTGACTCAGCTAAAAGTCAAATAATTAATTAACCAAGGTGATACATTATTTTTAAATTAAATTTAGCTGCTGCAGGCCAAATGTGCTGGTGGAGGCGGCAAACTGCTGACTCAGCTAAAAGTCAAATAATTTAATTAACCAAAGTACTACAAAAATTAAATTAAATTCAGCTGCTGAAATCCAAATGTGCTGGAAGAGGCTGAGAACTACTGAGAAAGCTTAAAGTGCAAAATTTTAATTAAAATTAATTAGATTTATTGACAGTTGATTTCTATTAACAGGGCTGAGAGCAAGTTGTTAAAGAATTATTGCTAAACATAAAATAATTCAATTAATTAATCAAAATGCAAAAAAAATTTTTTTTAATTAGAACTTTCGTTGACAGTTCTTCTACTTGGTTCTCAACTGTAATGCTGGATGTGATTTCCTCCAACACAATTAAGTATTACATGTCAACATTTTATGCACAGTGTGACCCATTGACTCTCATTTGAACCTGCTTTTTTTCCTGTATAGTTTTGTCCATCCAAGAACAAACTACAGGGAAGCAGTTGTTTAATTTTGGAGTTGTCTCTCCTAGATGGGTTGGTGTATAATATAAAAATGCAGTGAAAGAGCCCTACTTACATGTTTTAGGATAAAATGTGGACAAATGGCTTCCGCTTTCTCCTGAGTCACACACTGGTAGATCACAGAGGACAGGGCCTGCATCATGCTGTTGTTCTAGTAAACAATGAAATTCATGTTATCATAATTAAAAGTTCAGATGAGTTTTTTAAGCTGATAAAGGCCAAAACAGTTAAATAATTGTAAATATAGGCAGCTTGATGAAAATATAGGTTTTTTAATTATAATAAAAAAAAACCATCAATAAAAAATTTCTAGAGTAAATGAATACCATAGTATCCTTAGTTTGTGTGTTCTCATTGAGGTTCATACTTAGAATATAGAAGTCAGTGTAAAAATATAGGTTTTTAATAAAAAAAATTAAATTGCAAAAAAAAACAAAAAAAAAAACAAACATTAATAACAAATTTCTAGAGTAAATGAACACTATAGTCTCATTAATTGTGAAATCTCATTAAGGTAACCCTGAGAAAAACAAAAGTCTGAGTAAAAATCGTTACATTAAAATTTGACTGAACGTGTGACTCACCGAGCTGTCCTGTTGTAAGAAAAACTCTGCCAGTGCTGTGATCTTGGCATCAGATGTGAAAGACTTGATGACAGAAGGCTGGAACAAACAAACAAACAAACAAATGGTAGTATCAAGCTTAATTTTTGGTTTGTAGGGGTGACCAGAAAATGCGCAATGGAAAACTGCACAACAGAAAACGCACAAAAAATGTGTGCATGGGAATTTTTTCTAAATCAAGCATTTATAGACGTTAGCAAAGAATGACCACATGTACACTATAGCAGAATAGAACTTTGTTACCAAAAAATATGACAAAATTTAAGTTTCTTAGTGTAATTAGTTTAAATTTGCATATTTTTCTGTTTGCGCATTGTTCTGGGAAACACTTGTACTTGTACACTTCAAGGATGTAGGATAAAAATTTCTTATAAATGTATTAAAACTATGTTTTTTGCCAGATTTTTTTTATCTGCAACTACTGAGTCTTTAGTGATTAATTTTTTAAATTATATTTAAGCTATTAATGTTTAAAACGTCTTTCTTACCAGGCTACAAAATTTAGAGAAAATTCTACATTTATTCCTTTAATATAATGACAATAATTATCTCCCCTGACAACAAAAGTTATCTCACCTGGCTAGAAAAATGACAAGAGTTATCTGCTATCAGTGATTTAGCCAATGCACTTCTGTAACCCTGGAAACATAAAATAAAAACAAATGTCAAATTTGATAATAAAAGGAGTTCAAACTTGTCAACACAGTAAATATACGAGGAATTTTTTTTTTTCTATACTATAATATAAAAGACAAGAAACCACAAAATAAATTTTAAAAGTTTTTTTATACTATTGAGGACTACCTTAAAGATTACCAGGAGGCTTATATTTATAGGGCAGATGTCCCATTTATTATTTCAAGTAATTTTTAAAATATTTTTTATAATGATGGACTCACTTTAAGATCTTCAGTGTAGGACAAATGTCCCACTTATTATTTCACGTAAATTAAAAATATTTTTTTAAAATGAAGGACTCACTTTAGGATCCTCAGTGTAGGACAAATGTCCCGCTCGTTGCTTTACACATAGAATGCCACCCTTCTGAAGCAGCAGCCTGTCAAATAGTAGAAACAGTCAACTCAATAGCATGTGACTTTTATTTTCTACTATTATATTTTTCTAAGCAGAGCAATGAAATCTTTAAAAACTAGGATCATGAAAATGTTACAGAACAATTCTGATAACAAAAAGACTTACTTGAGTGTATCCCAGTTTTTGTCTTCTCTAAAGGTTATAGGCCAGTACCTGGCACCCAACACTTGGATCTGAACATTAGAATCAAACTTGTCTGAACATTATTTATGCATCTTTTAATTCTTTCAACAACAGAGTGTTGTATCATAAAACAATTTACTTAAAAAATTACAATTTTTTTTACCAATAAATAAAATTACAAATTTAACAGGTAGCATGAAAATGTTCTTTTTACATTAATAAAGTTTAAATTTAATAAGAGAGAGACAGCATAATATATTTACTATATATAGAATTTTTGAACGACTTTACAGAATAGTATGAAACTGCATTTTATTTTATTTACATCAGATTATTTATGTAAGAGTTAATAATACAAGTCCTTATAAATAGTACGATCGCTATCTTGTCTCAGTTTCAAAATCATTTTAAAAAAAAACAACCTAAATACTAAGAACAAAACAAAAGCAATAATTGAAAGAGTAAGTGCTATAGGGGTTTAGTTTAAGGATAGTTCTCGCAACTTTCAAAAACCAACATGTCATTACTTACTCCAAGAATGTTACAATCTTCCCCCCCCCCCCACCCTCAGTCACTCACCTCCTCCAACTTATTGAGCTCTGGAACTATGTACGGAGCACCTGCGTTAAATGAAACTGGCTTGTAGGACTGGCAACCCTGGAATATCGCAAGCAACAATTTGTTATTTTTCTTTCTAAATGAACTGCAAAATCATTAATAACCAATTAGTCATTAACCACAGAATAAACTAATTAGTCCTAAACAAAAAGTTAAATAAACTTAATAGTAGTTAACCTCAGGATAAACTAATTAGTCATTAACCACAGGATGAACTAATTAGTCATTGACCACAAGATAAAATAATTTTAGTCAATAACAACAGAATAAAGTAATTAGTCATTAACCACTGGATAAACTAAGTATCATTAACCACAAGATAAACTAATTAGTAACAACAGGTAAATTTCTCCTGACCTTGAACTTGATGCGTTAAATTAATTAGTCATTAACCACTGGATAAACTAATTAGTCATTAACCACTAGATAAACTAATCAGTAACCGAAGATAAGTTTCTCCTGACCTTGAACTTGATGCGTAGCGGCACAAAACAAAACCTGCCAGTGTCCACATCTCTGGGAATGACCAGACGAGGCTCGCAGGCCAGGACGTACAGGTGGCGGAATGCCTGCAGGTGGTACCTGCAAGTGGGTGGCAGTTAATTTTTAATTTGTCAATGTTGAATTTGTTGGCTGTAAACTTAATTTGTCAATGTTGAATTTGTTGGCTGTAAACTTAATTTGTCAATGTTAAATTTGTTGGCTGTAAACTGAATTTGTCAATGTTGAATTTGTAGACTGTTAACTGAATGTCAACTTTAAATTTGTTGACTATAAACTGAATTTGACAGCATTATAAATATAAATGTCAACTTTAAATTTGTTGACTATAAACTGAATTTGACAGCATTATAAATATAATTGTCAGCTATAAACTGAATTTGACAGCATTAAATTTGTTGTCTATAAGCTTAAATTGTCAATATCAAATTTATTGGTGGTAAAATTGTAATTTGTTGGTGGTAAACTTGTAATTTGTTAATTGTAAACCTTTAATATGTCAACATGTAGTTGGTTAAAAAAAATTTTTTTGTAGTAGTTGACATTTCGTTTGTTATAAATTTATAGTTCTGTTTAAGTTTTATAGTTCTGGTTATAAATTAATTTTTACTCTAAACCACATACTTGTGAAAAATTATTACAAAGCATGTATAATGATCCAAACAAAGATAATAAAACAATACTTTGCCTTCTTTAGATGTGAAAGAGATTTTAAGAGCGCCTAGTGTATTTACAATTTTATCTCAACAGAGAAATAGCAATGTAAACAGAAAGTGATATTTCAACGCCAAGGGTAGACAAAGGTACAGAATATAGTCCAAGTCTACCCTTGGCGTTGAAATTGTCTTTACTTGGACTATATTCTGTACCTTTGTCTACCCTTGGCGTTGAAATATCACTTTCTGTTTACATTGCTATTTCAGTTACAATGCCTGCTTCCACCCCTCACCATCTCAACAGAGAAAAGTTTTGAGGGTGCAAAAATTGTTGACCAACCTGTTGTCAGTACTGGAGAGAGGGAATTGTGGGTAGAAGGCACACAACATGGCTCCCACTGCTTCTGGTGTTGTCTTTAATGTAAACCTGAAAGACATGGGACATTTTTGTTAAACCTACAACATAAGGGACATTTTTGTTAAACCTAAAAGAGAAGGGACATTTTTGTTAAACCTACAACATAAGGGACATTTTTGTTAAACCTAAAAGAGAAGGGACATTTTTGTTAAACCTAAAAGAGAAGGGACATTTTTGTTAAACCACCAAGATAAGGGACATTTTTGTTAAACCTAAAAGAGAAGGGACATTTTTTGTAAAACCTACAACATAAGGGACATTTTTGTAAAACCTACAACATAAGGGACATTTTTGTAAAACCTAAAAGAGAAGGGACATTTTTGTTAAACCTACAACATAAGGGACATTTTTGTTAAACCACCAAGATAAGGGACATTTTTGTTAAACCTAAAAGAGAAGGGACATTTTTGTAAAACCTACAACATAAGGGACATTTTTGTAAAACCTACAACATAAGGGACATTTTTGTAAAACCTACAACATAAGGGACATTTTTGTTAAACCTACAACATAAGGCACATTTTTGTCAAACCTACAACATAAGGGACATTTTTGTTAAACCTACAACATAAGGGACATTTTTGTCAAACCTACAACATAAGGGACATTTTTGTCAAACCTACAACATAAGGGACATTTTTGTTAAACCTACAACATAAGGGACATTTTTGTCAAACCTACAACATAAGGGACATTTTTGTCAAACCTACAACATAAGGGACATTTTTGTCAAACCTACAACATAAGGGACATTTTTGTCAAACCTACAACATAAGGGACATTTTTGTCAAACCTACAACATAAGGGACATTTTTGTTAAACCTACAACATAAGGGACATTTTTGGTAAAACTACATCATAAGGTACATTTTTGGTTAATCTGCAGGATGGGCCAGCATCAAAATTAAAGGGGAAGATAAATCTATGCCACTCTGGGTACATTTTTTTAAAGGAATTATTTCACAGAAAATATTTCACAGCACTTTCTGATAAACACTTTACAAAAAGTTGTACTGATTTATATTTTATTGTTGCAAACTTTTGTCCTTTACAATCAATAAAACAACATATCTAAAACAATATCTGTGCATTAACCCTATCTTCTCTAGGATCATACTTCAACATGAAAACTATTTCTACAACTGCTGTGTATGAAGTTTTAACAAATAAACTTAAAAAATTATTGATGTAGCATTAATTTACAAGAAAAATAAAACTTTGTTAAGAAAAGTTGTAGCATGTTATGAAATTTAAACAAAATAAACAGTATGCATAAAACTGTTTCGGTGTTTGAAGCAAAAAAACTTACTTTCCCCCACCCAGGAAGAGCAGGCCAGTGGCCATGGCCGTACACATGTGGTTGCCATACGTGAATTGGTGGTACTGTGAGCCCACGCGACGACGTAGAGCCCGGCATATTCTTAGGGTCACAAGGTCACCAGTGCCAGCCATCACCTGCGTCATACGTCAAAAATAAATCAGGTTTAAAGTAAATAACTCAGGTTCAAAATAAATAAATCAGGTTTAAAGTAAATAACTCAGGTTCAAAAGGTAAAAAGTCTATAGAACTATAGAAAATCAAATTATAGATATAAAAAGTATAGAAATACAAAAAGTAGGTTTAAAATAAATAAATCAGGTTTATAAGGTAACAAAATTAAAGAATTACAAAGAATCTAGTAACAGATGTAAAAAGTATATTATTGAAAATGTATCAAAAAATTAAATAATTCATCTGAAAAAAATTTGAAAAAAATAATTACTAAGCCATGGATAAATATTCATGTCCAGATTTTCAACTAGCAATTGCACAGCATCTTGGAACCTACTCAGCTTTAAGTGGTACCCAACTTTACTTGGGCAAAGCAAATGCTGTTGAGTATTGCACTGGCAAAAAACTCTACAGCCAACAAATTTTTAAAATAAATTAAAAACCCATAGGGAATTGTGATATGAAGGTTAGTTTTCTTCCTAAAGGGACAAGGAAATAATTTTGTTCAGTCACGTCCATTTGGAAAGATAGGGTTTACATAAAAACAACAACTTACAATAGCCAGGGAGAGGAGCTTGATGCTGATGCAGTTCTCCACAGTGGAGCGTCCGGCCTGGTCCAGCAGTGTCTGGTCACCCAACATTTTCATAGAGGAGCCCAGGCTGTCTAGCTACAGACATCACAACATTATGACATCATTGATGATGTTAGGAACATCACAACATTAAGAATAAGATGTTACAGACATCACAATATTGTGAATATGTGACAGACTCCACAACATTTTGATGTTATGAGCATCACAACATTAAGAATAAGATGTGACAGACATCACAATATTGTGAATATGTGACAGACTCCACAACATTTTGATGTTATGAGCATCACAACATTAAGAATAAGATGTTACAGACATCACAATATTGTGAATATGTGACAGACTCCACAACATTTTGATGTTATGAGCATCACAACATTAAGAATAAGATGTGACAGACATCACAATATTGTGAATATGTGACAGACTCCACAACATTTTGATGTTATGAGCATCACAACATTAAGAATAAGATGTTACAGACATCACAATATTGTGAATATGTGACAGACTCCACAACATTTTGATGTTATGAGCATCACAACATTAAGAATAAGATGTGACAGACATCACAATATTGTGAATATGTGACAGACTCCACAACATTTTGATGTTATGAGCATCACAACATTAAGAATAAGATGTTACAGACATCACAATATTGTGAATATGTGACAGACTCCACAACATTTTGATGTTATGAGCATCACAACATTAAGAATAAGATGTTACAGACATCACAATATTTTGACATGATGATTTTATGAACATCACAACAATGTGACACACCACGCATCAAATAAATTGTAAATATGATGTTACAGACATTAAAACATTGTACCTATGATATTACAAACATCACAATTCATGATGTTACAAACATCACAATTCACATATGATATTCATCTCATCAATTCAAATAAAAATCAATAATAGCTAAGGTAAACAGAATTTTTTTTATTTTAAGACTACATGAACCTATGGTTACAATTTATTAAAAACTGCATTAAACTAAACAAGTCATTGAACTATTTTAATATAAACACTATAAAAGTAAGGGTTATATACAAATAATGATAGAAATTATTATAATTATTGTACAAGAAAATTCTAAGCAAATATAATAGTGATTAACTTAACATAATTAACTAAATTAAAATATTATAAGCCACTTATTTATTTTTAACACAGCACATTGAAGTAAAACATAAACAACAACATACCAATGTCTTGAATGCCTCTTTATTAGCTGAGCCAGCAAACTTGAGAGCCAGCACTAGACAGGCCCCACTTGTGATGTTACAGTGGGCTTGGCTGAAGAAGTAATTCTATTAGTTATCCCTACTGTGATGACGCAAGTTTACGTCATGGAGGTCAAGTAGAGGATAGCAGAAACAGAGCATAGCGTAGACCAATAGAAATACAGGAGATGACAAGTCACATGAGACGGTCAAATGACATCAGAAGCGTGGGTCGGCAGTTAGAGATAGGTAGCCCTAGTGGAAAGATGTAGAAAGTTAGAATGTAGATAGTGTGAGGGATGGTGATGGGAGTGTATAGGGATAAGTCAAGTGTTAGTGTAGTTATATAGTGTTAGACAATCAAGTGTTAGGACATAGTTATGGTAGGAGTCAAAGTCATGTGTAAATAAAGAACTGTATTATATTGAATTGGACCTTTTGTGTTGATTACACAATATACCAGGCGTATATAAGAACAGGCGATCCCTGTAGGAAGAAATATGTTCATGGCAGAACATTACCGATATATGACTTTCCCCAAACCCTGCCTCACATTTGGAGCAGCTGTCACATATGGTGGAAAACAACCACCACATTTGCTGGACCACCAGTTGCCACACCTAATTATATTTGTTATTTTAGTTGTATGACTGGTGTCAATTGATGTAAGACAAATGATAATTTACCTCATGGTCTGCAGATCAATGGAAGAATCCAATTCAGTCTCGTCATTTGGTCTTGTTTTAAAAAATGCATACTTTTTCACTATCTGAAAGTGTAAAGCAGTTTTAATTAAATACAAGTTCATTTATTGATATAAACTTATTTCATTTTTTTACTAAAGAAAGAAGATATATGAAAGCTAGATGTGAAATAAAATTAAATTTTCAACAAAGGGGATAGCATGGCTGGGTGGTAGAAAGTTTAACAGCTGTCCCAAACGTCTCAAGTTCAAATCCTGGGCTCAAGTCTATATCCACCCAGCTCTGAGGGGTATCTGACTCATGTTAGGGAAAATTAAGGCACTTGGGCATAGAGATGACCTTCATCACAAAAACAAATGAACTCTACTTCATCTGCCACTAAGGTTTGAAAAAAATAACTATATAAAAATACTTCTAGCTAACTTTAAATAATCTTATAGCTTTTAGATAGTCTGCAGTATATCGAATTTAGCTTTCATCACAGTTAATGCTCAACTTGACTCTCACCTTAGACCTTCCATTAACCTTAACTGCAATACTGATATGTGAAAACTGAATGTAATACTACATTGCCATGCCAGAATTTTAGAAGATCTGTTTACTCTTTATTCACATTGATGTATAAATTAAAAAAAAAACAACAAAAGAACTGCATTTCAACTCTCCACAATTTTTTTTAACAAGTAATCCTTAGAAACTCAGGAAATTGAAAGTTTGTGGATACAACTATTGGATAGTCTTACCTCAGGAATGTTGCTAGTTAGCCAAGCTGTGGTGGGTAAGATGGTATCCCAGTTGACAAGTCCATAGCTTATTATCTAAAAGTTAGGAAGAAATGAAACAATTTATTTAATTTAAAACAATTGTTTATGTTTATCAATGATTTCTTTGAATAATGGCTATAACTATAAGATTTTCTAAAAGTTAGGAAGAAACGAAACAATTCATTTGATTCAAAACAACTGTTATTGTTTATCGGTGATTTTTTTTTATAATGACTAAAAGATTATCTAAAAATTAGGAAAAAACTTAAACAATTTATTTGATTTACAACGATCATGTTTATAAATATTTCTTTTAATGACGGCTAAAAGATTATTAAAAAATTAGGAAGAAGCGAAACCATTAATTAGACTTAAAACAACGGATCATGTTTATGAATGATTTCTTTTCCATGTGGCCAAAAGATGATGTAAAACTGTACTGACCCTCAGACAGAGAAAATCTGGTCGGACTTGGTCCAACATAAACTGGGTGTCTGGTGCCTTCAGCCATTCTGATACAGCGCTGGGGGTAAAGGAAGAAGGTGATAAAGGTGGTACATGTAAGGTGATAAAGGTGGTACATGTAAGGTGATAAAGGTGGTACATGTAAGGTGATAAAGGTGGTACATGTAAGGTGATAAAGGTGGTACATGTAAGGTGATAAAGGTGGTACATGTAAGGTGATAAAGGTGGTACATGTAAGGTGATAAAGGTGGTACATGTAAGGTGATAAAGGTGGTACATGTAAGGTGATAAAGGTGGTACATGTAAGGTGATAAAGGTGGTACATGTAAGGTGATAAAGGTGGTACATGTAAGGTGATAAAGGTGGTACATGTAAGGTGATAAAGGTGGTACATGTAAGGTGATAAAGGTGGTACATGTAAGGTGATAAAGGTGGTACATGTAAGGTGATAAAGGTGGTACATGTAAGGTGATAAAGGTGATACATGTAAGGTGATAAAGGTGGTACATGTAAGGTGATAAAGGTGGTACATGTAAGGTGATAAAGGTGGTACATGTAAGGTGATAAAGGTGGTACATGTAAGGTGATAAAGGTGGTACATGTAAGGTGATAAAGGTGGTACATGTAAGGTGATAAAGGTGGTACATGTAAGGTGATAAAGGTGGTACATGTAAGGTGATAAAGGTGGTACATGTAAGGTGATAAAGGTGGTACATGTAAGGTGATAAAGGTGGTACATGTAAGGTGATAAAGGTGATACATGTAAGGTGATAAAGGTGGTACATGTAAGGTGATAAAGGTGGTACATGTAAGGTGATAAAGGTGGTACATGTAAGGTGATACAGGGATGTGATTGGGTGGTACACTGGTGGTGACACACCATGGTGATTCATTAGAGGTGACACATGGACATGACTGAGAGGTGACACACTTTGGTGATCCTTAGAAATGACAACTTGGTGATACATTAGAGGTGACACACTTTGGTGATATATTAGAGGTGACACACTTTGGTGATATATTAGAGGTGACACACTTTGGTGATATATTAGAGGTGACACACTTTGGTAATACTAGAGGTGACACAAGTAAAGGTGATAAATGGACATGACTTAGTGGTATACTAGAGGTGACACATGGAATGGTTATACACAAGAGGTGATGCACTTTGGTGACAAAAGGTGACACATAGACATGACTGAGTGACACATGTAGATTTGATAACTGGAGATGAATGAGTGATAACACACTTTTGGTGACACAATTCAAATGGACATGACCTTGTGGTATACTATAGGTGACATACATTGGTACACTAGAGGTGACATGTGGACTGGTGATACACTAGAGGTGACATGTGGATTGGTGACAGAGTTTCTTCCAGGCATCTCTTCGGGGGAACAAACCCCCCCCCCCGAAATTTTTTTACCCCCCCCCCCCCCCCCCCCGAACAAAATGAAATTTCTATAATTTATATAGAAAATATATACTTTTAACAGTCTACCGCCCCCCCCCCCCCCCCCAAAAAAAATTTCAAGTGCCCCCCCCCACTCCCCGGAGAAAAATGTCTGGAAGAAACACTGATTGGTGATACACTAGTGGTGACAAAATCATGATACTAGGACATTACTTTGTTACAGCCCTTGTGATACACGGGCCATGAGATGATGACGCAAGTTACATTACAAAAAATAAAAAAAAAAAAACATTAAAAAATCCACTGACATAACATACCTGTTTTGTGTGTTGAAGAAGATCATACCAAGGGCCAGAGTAGCACCAGGGGAGGTAACATCAACATTCACTCTATCTCCCTCCTACAGGTAAACATTATAAAACAATTTTGAATAAACAACTATAATTAACTATAATACAACAACTGCATAAAAATTCCTAAACATTTGCAGGAAACAAAATATTTTTAAAATTTGAATGAATTTTTAAAAAATGTATTACTTTGATGAGAAAACTTGGTGCCTTGTAAAGTCTGTCCCTGTTGAGCCATTGCTGAACAAGAAAAAAAAAGTTTAACATGTAAGACTTACGGGTTAGCAGTCCAGCTCTCTACCGCTAGACCACTCCGCCCCATTTAACATGTTAAGTTTTAAAAAAAGTAAAAGGGAGACTTAAGGATCCACAGGGCATATGAAGCAGAGTATGGCGTAAAAGTAAATCTGAGGCAAATCAGATAGATAACAGGGCTCGGCGTGGTCAAGTTGTTAAAGCTCATGGTTGCTAAACTGAAAAGTCTCGAGTTTGAACCCTCTGGTAGATGAGGCTCGTTAGCTGGGGACAGCCACTCTTCTAGGAAAGACAACTCCAAAATCAAACAACTGCTGCCTTGTAGTTTGTTCTTTGTTGGACAAAAGCTATGGAAGCAAATCCAAAAAGAAAAGCAGGCTGAAATCGGAGCTGGGGACAGCCACTCTTCTAGGAGAGACAACTCCAAAATCAAACAACTGCTGCCTTGTAGTTTGTTCTTGGTTGGACAAAGGCTATGGAAGCAAATCCAAAAAGAAAAGCAGGCTGAAATCGGAGTCAATGGCCTCAATGGCGCATAATAGGTTGTCACATATACTTAATTGTGTTAGAAGGGGTTCCCTTCCAACACTAAAATTAAGAACGAAGAAGAAAGATAGATAACAAATGAATTACTGACCATTTGTTTAGTGTGTCCGCCCACCATGAGATGACACAGCAAGTCTGCCATGCTCAAGTCAGATAAACCCATTGTCTGATTGCCTTTCTGAAAGAAATAAAAACTCATGACAAGACCACCTGCTTCAAGAAAAAAACTAGCAGTGATCTAATTTTTGTGTTGTAAAACATCATTCATATTTTATTTACTTGAGAATTCATATGTTCTTTTCTTAGAAATAGAGTTATACACCCAAATCCCACACAAAAAGTTAAGTACTTAGGTACCTAATTAAAACTTCCCATTGTCTGATTGCCTTTCTGGAAGAAATAAAAACTTATGACAACACCACCAGCTTCAAGAAAAAAACTAGCAGTGATCTAACTTTTGTGTTGTAAAACACCATTCATATTTTATTTACTTGAGAATTCATATGTTCTTTTCTTAGAAATAGAGTTATACACCCAAATCCCACACAAAAAGTTAAGTACTTAGGTACCTAATTAAAACTTCCCATTGTCTAATTGCCTTTCTGGAAGAAATAAAAACTCATGACAAGACCACCAGCTTCAAGCAAAAAACTAGCAGTGATCTAATTTTTGTTTTGTAAAACTTAACACCATTCATATTATTTTACTTGAGAATTTATATTTCTTCTTTTCTTAGAACTAGAGTTATACACCCAAACCCACACAAAAAGTTAAGTATTTTTGTACCTAATTAAAATTTCCTTTCATTCTTTCAATATAATTAAGCATAAATTAGACAAGATCCTTATGTTTTATAATTTAAATATGTTTAAAAAAAAATTCTTGTCAAAATAAATATAGTTCCCGTATTTTTATGTGATAATTTGTTTTTTGTACTTACCCCAAACATGATGAGACCAAGGGAAAGTCCAGCAGACAAAGCATACGAGTCCCTGTCTACACAGTTCTCCATCTCAGGTCCTGGAGGTCGACCTGGCCAAGACAGTTTACATTGAGAAAATATAGACAATACACGTTAGAAACAAAGTGACGATAAACATTAAAATATAAACAATACACATTAGAAACAAAGTGACGATAAACATTAAAATATAGGCAATAAACATTAGTAATATTAAGACAATACACATTAGAAACAAAGTGACCATAAACATTAAAATATAGGCAATAAACATTTGTAATATTTAGACAATACACATTAGTAAAATATAAACAAAACACAGTACAATAAATAAAACACATGAAATAAAATAACATTTAGAAAACTATATTAAACAGAAAAACCCTTTTCAACAAAAAAATTATTTAAATATTTAAAAAATAAACACAGGATTTTAATTAAAGTATAATTTTCACCACATATTCAACTATTTGTTTCTGGTTCTAATTTTTTGCTGGTAGCATCATTACAATAACCCTAACCCCCACGCTTACAAAAAAAAACCCTCAGCTCTAAGCAATACTTTATGTGATCAGTAACCATTGTCTTTACTTTAGCCCTATCCCTAACACAAATAAACCGAGAGTGATCTCCCATAAACTTTCTTGAATTTTCTAATATAACACTACGGGGGATGGCAACTCGGGATATAGACTTCTAGACATGATTTTTAATCAATTTTAAATACTCAAATTTTAAAAAATAGAATATAATCTCGTAGAAAAAAGAAATGCACACCAAGTGAACGCTACATAAAGATGTGTATAATAGTGCGCAATATTATTGGTACTTTATAAATTTACATGCGTTTTTTTGAGAAATCGGAAATAGCGTAAATAAGTACTTCCGGTCAACGGAAATTACTCAAAATTTGACAGAAGGTAGAGAATTAGATCTTTTACTTACATATCAAATTTCATTTATCTATCTGAAATAGTACTCAAGTTATAGGCTTTTGAAAAATTCAAAGTAGAAAAAGTACCACTTCCGGTTATCGGAAATCGCTCAAAAGTTGATACGGATCTAAGATTTTGATAAAATACTTATATATGAAATTTCATCAACCTAGCTGTAACGGTACTCAAGTTATCGTGTTTACACACGGACACACACACACACACACACAGACATACGGACAAGATTGCAAAATTATGTTTTTCCGTATCAGTGAGATGTAAAACGTCGAGATTTGCAAAAATCTAGATTTTTTTTTTTGCACGATTACAAGACTTTCTCTATACTTCGTATATACGAGAAAGTAAAAAACAACAACCTCAAAACAATACTTTATGTGATCAGTAATCATCAGCCATAAACTTTAACATTGACAAAACAAAACCATTAAAACAAACTTTATGTGATCAATGAACCGTATCAAAACACCACTACTGACCAATCTCAGAGAGCATCACTTCAGCCATATGCAGGTGACCAGTCCCCTGGTACAGCAGCCCCACCCCCAAGATGGCGGCCACGCGGGTGTTGTGAGCGATGTTGAGCTCCATGGAGGTGGGAGGGAGGAGGGCGGAGACGTGAACACTCAGGGCTTTTGTGACTATCTGGTCCATGGTGCCACGCCTGGAGAACATTCACAAAGTTGTTAGATTATACATGTCAACTTATGGGGCGGAGTGGTCAAGTGGTGTGGTGACTATCTGGTCCATGGTACCACGCCTGGAGAACATTCATAAAGTTGTTAGAGTTTACATGTCAACATATGGGGCAGAGTGGTCAAGTGGTGTGGTGACTATCTGGCGGAGTGGTCAAGTGGTGTGGTGACTATCTGGTCCATGGTGCCATGCCTGAAGAACATTCACAAAGTTGTTAGAGTTTATATGTCAACATATGGGGCAGAGTGGTCAAGTGGTGTGGTGACTATCTGGCGGAGTGGTCAAGTGGTGTGGTGACTATCTGGTCCATGGTACCACGCCTGGAGAACATTCACAAAGTTGTTAGAGTTTACATGTCAACTTATGGGGCAGAGTGGTCAAGTGGTGTGGTGACTATCTGGCGGAGTGGTCAAGTGGTGTGGTGACTATCTGGTCCATGGTGCCATGCCTGAAGAACATTCATAAAGTTGTTAGAGTTTATATGTCAACATATGGGGCAGAGTGGTCAAGTGGTGTGGTGACTATCTGGTCCATGGTGCCACGCCTGGAGAACATTCACAAAGTTGTTAGAGTTTACATGTCAACTTATGGGGCAGAGTGGTCAAGTGGTGTGGTGACTATCTGGCGGAGTGGTCAAGTGGTGTGGTGACTATCTGGTCCATGGTGCCATGCCTGAAGAACATTCATAAAGTTGTTAGAGTTTATATGTCAACATATGGGGCAGAGTGGTCAAGTGGTGTGGTGACTATCTGGTCCATGGTGCCACGCCTGGAGAACATTCATAAAGTTGTTAGAGTTTATATGTCAACATATGGGGCGGAGTGGTCAAGTGGTGTGGTGACTATCTGGTCCATGGTGCCACGCCTGGAGAACATTCACAAAGTTGTTAGAGTTTACATGTCAACATATGGGGCAGAGTGGTCAAGTGGTGTGGTGACTATCTGGCGGAGTGGTCAAGTGGTGTGGTGACTATCTGGTCCATGGTACCACGCCTGGAGAACATTCATAAAGTTGTTAGAGTTTATATGTCAACATATGGGGCAGAGTGGTCAAGTGGTGTGGTGACTATCTGGTCCATGGTGCCATGCCTGAAGAACATTCACAAAGTTGTTAGAATATACATCTGGGGCGGGGTGACCAGGTGCTAGTGCACACAACCCCTAGCCTTAAAGTCTTGAATTCGGATCCCAGTTCGTAATCTGTCTTTGAGTCCACTCAGCTCTAATGGGTACCTGACTCAAGTCAGGTAAAGAAAAGCCAGCTGAGCATAGTGTTGAACACACCACCCCTTCACATGCATAGGTCACAGAAACAGATTAAACTCTACTTCATCTAGCCAGCTCCAAAAAGGTTTCTTACTTTGTTTGCTTATAAATTCTATACAAGCAGTTAAATACTTTCTTCTTCTAAATTGTACTATAGTATATTTAAAAAATTTTTACTGTGCTTTTATACATACTTTTTAAATGTAATATAGTGGATGCATGTGAATTGCTTTGGTCACATTTTTCTATCAAAAATTTCTAAAGAGAAGACAACTTACTTTGCTGCAGACATCCCTAAAAGGATTCCTATTGTGACAAGTTCACTCCCCTGTGAATTAAATTATGTCATATAAAAAGAATTAATAAAACTTGTAAAAACTGGGTTTGCATCTTACCAAAGTATATTTTAAATTTCTAACTATTATATTTTAAATATGAAGAACACTTTCAAATAGGGTGCCATATTAATTCTTTCAGGTATTCACTTCCCTTGAACCAGACTATTCTAACTCTACTTTTCAAATATGTTCACAATAAGACTTTGTAATTATAATACAAAATCATATAATATATAGCATATTCTATATTAAATATATTGTTTTGCAATAATGGTGACAAAATGTGCCACAAATGTTTTGACAACAATGGCATAGTGAGTTTGGAGTAAAATGGTGGGAAAACGTTGAAAAAAAAATAACAATGGAGTTGGAACAATCTAGCTCTGGAGAAGCATGATATTGTCTACTAAAGCAATTTCCAAACTTTTTGTAAATGCAGCTTCTTGAAAAAAAAAAATCTTGTTACTTCCCCTCCCCCAACCATGCCATAAAAATTATTTTTCCCCAAATGTTTACTTTTTTTTTATTGTTCTCAAAATATTAAAAGAGTAAACTGTCTGTGGTTAAAATAATTTAGAAACTAAGAAAAGAAATTACAACTTTCAAAGGTGGGATAAGGATGAAAAATATACAACTCACTTCGCTAAAATATTCATGTATGTTAAACATACATTAACATAACCAATCATTAAAAACAAAAACCAAATAGACAATTCACTTCGCTAATATATTCATGTATGTTGAACATACATTAACATAACCAATCATTAAATATAAAAACCAAATATACAACTCACTTTGCTAATATATTCATGTATGTTGAACATACATTAACATAATCAATCATTAAATATAAAAACCAAATATACAACTCACTTCGCTAATATATTCATGTATGTTGAACATACATTAACATAACCAATCATTAAAAACAAAAACCAAACATATAACTCACTTCGCTAATATATTCGTGTATGTTGAACGTGCACAGATTAGGCAGGTGGCCGTTCAGCCCAAGGGCCATAAGAAACCCAGCAAACTCATTGGTCAGTTCTTTAGGCTTGTTGTAAATGATCCACGCAGATTCCACTTGGGTGGAGTCAGCAATCCTGAGGCCAGCGGCCACTCCGTTGTGGAACAGCGGCCACACTGACATGTTTGTTGGCACCTCGATGCGGGTCAGGTCAACTGTTGTGTTTCTGGAGAAATTAAAAAATTTTTTTTTTTTTTATATAAGCTGTTTAACAAAACATTAGTTAATATTATTTAGGTCAACTGTCTTGTTTCTGGAGAAATTAAAAAAATTTTGTTTATATAATCTGTTTAACAAAACATTAGTTAATATTATTTAGGTCAACTGTCTTGTTTCTGGAGAAATTTTTTTGAAAATTTTGAAAATCTAATCTATTATCTATTCAATAAAACATTTGTTGTTATTGTTTAAGTCAACTTGTGTTTCTGGAGAAATTGCATTTTTTTTTATCTAATCTGCTTAACAAAACATTTGTTAATATTATTTAGGTAAACTGTTGTGTTTCTATAAAAAAAAATTTAAAATCCTTTTCATTAAATCTATTTAACAAAACAATTATTATTATTTAAAAGAATCTAAGTGTTTCTGAATAAATAAAAAATAAACCTTTTCATTTATTAATTTGATTTAGGTAAATGGTTTTGTTTCTGGATATTAAAAATAAACCCTGTCATTAAATCTATTTAACTAAACAATTGTTAATGTTATTTAGGAAAATCATTTCGTTAGATCTTTATAACAAATTATTTAACAATACTGTTTAGATAAAATGTTAGTCATGAGCTTAAGCAATAGTTAAATGGTTACAATTAGCATTATCAGAAACATAACTGCCAATCACCTTAATTTATTTCACTGTAAATTACCAGTTTCAGAGTGATCTAAAACTATACCATTTTATGTGTAAATGCTTTTATTTCATTTTTATATATACATCGATGTATATAATATTTTTAACCCCATGCATAAACCATATGGGATAGCATGAACAAGTGACACCATATAAGATTGCTAAAGTGTTGAGCTGTTACCCAGGGCTCAAAGTCCTAGGATGTATCTAAATCTGCCGAGCTCTGAACGGAACCTGACTAATGAAAAGACTGAAGATAACAAAATCCCTTTGTAGGTTGAAAAACAAAACAAATCAACCCTGCTTCACCTGAGTTACCAGATGTAAAAAGGTACTTAACTGGCATTAGCAAAAAGTAAAATAACCTTTCGGAACTTGAGAGTCAACAAAGAGGTTAAAGTTCACCCACATATAAGGAGGACATGTGGTCAGCACATCCATCTTTATTGTCCTAAATTTGTATAAGTCCCTTACAGAGCTGGGTGAATTCAAAACCCAGCTTCCAGGTCTAGCTAATGACCAGGAATTGAACTCCAGACAATAAAGTGGGCAGCTTAGAAAGTTACTGCTTGACCAAACCATTATCTCCACTAAATGATTTTCAGAAGAATGCTCAACAGAAAACTGCGTAAAAAGAAAAATGCACTATAACAAACTAATCATACTAATTCACTTTAATTTTGTCATCTTTCATGGAAAAGTGTTTTATTATGCTAAAATGTGGTCATTCTTTGTTTATGTCTATAAATGCTCTATTTAAGAAAGAAAAAATGCCCTTGCCCACTTCTTTGTGCGCAGTTTTCCGTTGCGAATCTTTCCAGCCACTCAACTAAATATATAAAAATAAATTTAAAATATGTAGGATACCTGGGGGGAGACCTGCCAGTCAGACACAGCTTCGGTATGGGAAGTGTTTCAGTCAGCAGAGGTCTGCAGGTGTGGAGTGTGAATATGCCCCTGGTGACAAAACAGTTTTTAGTATAACTGGTGATATCAATTTAAAAAACTAGAAAACTAAGACTGCATTTGGCAACAAAACAAATTTTAGCATCACTGGTGATATCAATTTAAAAAACTAGAAAACTAAGATTGTATTTTGGCAACAAAACAATTTTTAGTATCACTGGTGATATCAATTTAAAAAACTAGAAACCTAAGACTGCA
The DNA here is from genome assembly GCF_028476545.2 of Physella acuta. Lineage (NCBI taxonomy): Eukaryota > Metazoa > Mollusca > Gastropoda > Physidae > Physella > Physella acuta. The sequence continues at coordinate 103,511 of NW_026733646.1, forward strand.
TATGGCAACAAAACAATTTTAAAATTCATTAGTGATGTACATTTAGGTGGTTGCTAACTAGATAACTAAGACTGTATTTTGGCAACAAAACAATTTTCACAAGTGATGTTAACTTGGGAGGGGCTAACTAGAAAACCTGACAGCATTTTGGTAAAAAACAATTTACAAAACAAATTTTAGTTTCACTGCTAATGTCAATTTAGGTGGTTCCAAATAGAAAACCAAGAATTTATTTCTAAAAGTCTTATTTCAAAAGAGCATTTAAAAATAAAAAAGTACAAATGGATAAATTGGGATGTAGTCAGGCATTAGGATGCATCTAATTGTTTTGTTACATTTATTCAAGTAACCATTTAATTCCCATCACTGTTGAAATATTAAAAATTATTGCTCTAACTGTTAGAATTATACTTCTGTAAGTTGCTTTTAAGAGTTAGTTAAGACAAAGAATTAAATATTTAAAAAATAAAAGCAGTGTTTAAATATCTATAAGTCTGTTTTAAAGTTTTAGTCTTATGGTTGATAATTTGGTTTTTCTGTATAATTCATGAGAAGGCTCTTTATATTGAATTTTTTTGTGTCTAACGATTAGGGTAACGGTTAGGACTAGGGTAATTAGGACATTAAAAAAACAGTAATGAACAAATTTTCTGTCAAGATTAGGGCAAGTTCAGGGTTAGAGAAGCTAAAAAAGAAAAGCTTTAATACATCCTAATTAATTTATTGAAGAAAATAAAACTTATAAATCATTATCAGAACAAATAAAAAAAAGTATGTAGCCAGGTACCTTCCCACTGGCAGAGCCATAGTTCTAACACAAGTTGCCAGTAAAGCTTTTTCTTGCTCCTCAATGAAGTCATGGTCGTTGACCTCTGGCCTCTGCTTGATGGCTATAGTCACAGGTCGAGCTGACTGCAGCAGGCGCCTGACTTCCTGCAGACGCAGGTCCTTAGGGAACCTAAGCTTCAAAACCTGGAGAGGTGGAGGCTTACATTACAAAGAGATTTCTTCTAGGTGTAATTATATAGATGGGACAGAGTGGTCTAGTGGTAGAGAGCTGGACTGCTAACCTGTAAGTCTCGAGTTCGAATCCGGGTTCAAGTCAGTAGACTGTCCCTGAGTTCACCCAACTCTGATGGGTACCTAACTCACGTTAGGGAAAGTAAAGGCGGCTGGGCATAGTGCTGACCACACTATCTCTTAATATGCCGAGGTCACAGAAACAAGTGAACTCTACTTCACTTGCCCCATAGACCGTCAGGTTTGAAAAGGAAACTTTTTTTTTAATTATATAGAAATCTGGGTTAAAAATTTCTAAGTAACCTCTCTTAAACTTTATGTTACTTGTACAAAATTAAACTATCAAATATCTACATTCATATATCCATTAGTAAATCACAATGTGTAGATCTGTAAGTTTCGTAGTATAATTATGAGTATTATCTTCATAATTGCATTTACATGTTTTCTGAATGCATTTATAAAGCTATTTCAAGATAAATTATAATGTTTCTCTTTTCACAGTATTTTTAAATAGCTATGAGTCTAATCATTATAACGCTGATATAGTAAAAAGAAATTATCCCACCTCATCGTCTAGATGTTCCATGCCATCTTCATCTTCTTTTTCAACATCCTCTCTTTCCCTGGGCGTCGACTCTGGATGTTTAACCCCTGTGGCTGCTACTTTCAAGGAAGCTAACTCTGAAAGATCTTGACGACCTGGTTAAAAAAAAATTTCTTTAAAATAAACAGTTCAGATATTTCAATAAATTAAAACATTAAAATATAATTATACCCAGGAGCTCATTAAACGCACATGACTAATAAATTAACCTAGCCTTTCAAGACTTACCAATCAGGATATAGGCGCTTTGTGGCCAGTCAGATGGAGGCTGGGACCTACATATAAGACACGCCTCCCTCATGGGGACACTGATACCCACAGGCAGGCAGTCAATATCTCTCTGGGTCAGGTCTGATAAAATACAGAATTTTTTTTTACTTCAACTCAAGCTGGATTATTTCAACCATTAAAATATGAAATACATTTTTTTCTGAAACTAGATGATTTAAATCATTCAATCTTAAATTTTTTACTGGAGCTTCAGGATTTGAATCATTTAATTGTAAATAATGCCAATTTAAAAAAAAAACATGAGTGTAGAATAATAAAAGAAACAATTTATCAAGGTTTCCTAGTACAATGACTAAAGACACATTGGTCTAGTGCTAGAACTTGGGCTTGATTAACCAAAAGTGCTGAGTTCAGCACCAATTAGACAAGTCATCCAATGACCCAATAATCATCACATCCAAACAAGGTTTGGGGAAGGAAATAAAAATCGGATAGAAATGACCAGAAACTACTTTAGCTTACCAACCACAATTGTTATAGTGATCATACACTAATGATAAACTGACCAGAAACTACTTTGCCTGACCAATTATAACTGTTATTGTGACCATACACTACTAATAAACTTGACCAGACACTACTTATGTTGATTTGGAACAAACTTTATTTTAAGAACTGCCCATGGGATGGTGTGTAAGATAGCTCACTCCAAAAGTCACAAATTGAAACCCCAAGCAGATGATGCACATAATTTGGAGACAGCAACCCATCTTGGAGAGAAAACTCCAAAATAAAACAACTGCTACCGGGAAGACTGTTCTAAGGTGAACAAAGTCAACGGAAGCAAATCCAGAAAGAAAAACAGTCTGAAGTCTTCAATGAGCTAAATAGCGGATAATATGTTGATGTGTTATACTGAATCATCTCGGAGGAAATTCCCAATATTACATCTATGAATGAGGAAGAAAAAGAGCTGACCAGCCATTGCTGTTGAATCTGGCCAGACCTTACTATGACAATAGGGCTGGTAAGTAGGTCACCAACCAGTTCTACGGCTCAATAAAACCTGCTTGAGCCCTTAGAGCTGGTTGGTGACCTACTTACCAGCCCTATTGACCAGTCACTATAAAACCACCTACCAAGCTCCGTCATGGTAAGGACCAGTTTCTCAGCCTGCGATGATGCCAGGGACATGCGGAAACTTTTGGACAAGGAGAAGGACAGTGAAGTGTCTGCAGTGGGTGCCCTATGGCCTGAAAAGATAAAAAGAATCTATATATATAATTCTCTTCTTGGAGACGATAGAAAACACCAAGCTCCCTACCACCCCCACCCCTACATGGTCTGGTGAGCTGTGGTTCACGCTAAATATTTACAATCGTAGAGCCGTGTTTAGTGACAGCTATTAGGGGCAGATAATTTAGTTTGAAACGATTTTAAATTTAGGGGAGGTAACTAAGAGGAGTTTACTTTCACGGGGGGGGGGGTAGGGGAAATATCATCCTTGACGAGCTACTGATAGTGTTTTAAAGCAAATATTTTCAGTGGCAGCGTTGGTACTGTCGAATTCACAAATTATGAATTACTGAAAAGTAGAAAATAAAACAACTAAATAGCGGCATATGATACGCCGCTTTTTCTCCAAATTTTATTTACTTCTGGTAAATAAATAAAGGTTTTAAAAACCAACTTTAAAAATGTCAATATGATTAGTTAGTTAAAGCTGCAATGATTGGCTCATTACGCTTAAAAAATGATTTAAAAATAGACTACTAACCTGCAGGGGCGACCTTCTTTAGACATTTCTCTACAGAAATTTCTGCGGGGAGACCTTCATTAACCAACACAGAATACACCTACAGGGTACAAAGTAGATTAGAAACTCTCAGCATAGAAAATAGATCGCTAGTCACTTTCATGACTGATAGACACCGACATGATAGAAAATATACTGATAAGACTGCTACCGCATGAGAGACTGATTAACAGACTCCTACAAGACAGAAAATACAAAGCTCTGTAAGATAGGAAGAGGAAAAAATGTATCTTTACTGAGAGGAAATTTATGCTGAACTAAATGAACTGTTTTTACGGTTTTAAGAGTATGAAAGTACAGCAGCAGTTATATTCAGTCTATTCCTATCTTTATAAAATGTTAACATTTTTAATAAACACATTTAATTATTTTTTAATTTATTGAAAAAAAAATGAATATTTTAAAAGTCCTACTGATATGACTTTCTTTATGTTTTCACATAAAGGGAGATAAGGCATGGGTTTAGGTTGTGGCCCTGAACCCAAGGCTTGAGTTATCCACCCTAGCACAGTGGGAGCTTCTTTAGGAAAGATTTGAGGATACTGCATTTTGCTCAAATCATCTGAAAGAAAAAAAAAGTAAAGGTTGTTTACTGAACAAGAATAAATCACCATCTGTAACTAGACTACTTTTCTTTTTCCAGTAAATGTTACAGAGATTTGACCACAAATGTTAGATGAATAGTGAAGAAACTTGAGTTAGGTGTAAATTTCCTTTAGAGAATGACATAATTTTTTTTTTAAATTTAATACTTTTAAAAACCATTTTTGTAACTGAAAAATATTAAAGGAATATTTTCAGGGAAGAAAATATTTGGAAATCCAAGGAAATTCTAAAAGGTAACATTCTTAATGTAATTAGGTGTCACCTTGTGACTTGAACCTACCATCTGTAACTTATGTCACATGTACCTAACAACTATAATTTGACATATGTCACATGTACCTTACCATTTGTAACTTGACTTATGTCATCTATCTGCTCAAACAACTTTGGAAAATCTCTTTGGTAACAATCAGCATAGCTGGTACAATGTAGATCACTGTGAGGAATATGGCATTACAGTCAGTCTTATAAACAATATTATAAGAATAAAATAAATTACATATGGTGAACTAATTCTGCATAAGAATAAAATAAATTACATATGGTGAACTAATTCAGCATAAGAATAAAATAAATTACATATGGTGAACTAATTCAGCATAAGAATAAAATAAATTACACATGGTGAACTAATTCAGCATAAGAATAAAATAAATTACATATGGTGAACTAATTCAGCATAAGAATAAAATAAATTACATATGGTGAACTAATTCAGCACAAGAATAAAATAAATTTATATGGCGAACTAATTCAGCACACTGAAATCTTAGATAAATACACATAAAAATATGTATATAAATAAGAGGTTGATAACCAGACACCGTAACCTGTTTATTGTTTATAAACCAACTAAAATTCTAAAATGTACTGAGTGCAATATACCAGGCTATTTGATGGACCAGTGGAGCAAAGTCCTGCAACTCTTCTTTCAAAAGTATATTGAGTTTCATTTCCTGGATTCATAACAAAAAGAATAAAATTAAGAAGTTAACAAATAAAATATAGTTGTGTGCAGCTAAAATAATAATAATCTTCTTTTAATAATAACCTTTTATTTCTAGTTAATAAAATCTATTGATGTAAAGAATATAAAAATAAAATATTCTTGTTTATAATTAGAAGGTGAAATATTACCCACCTCGTAGACTAAGTGTAATGCAATTAAAATGGCAGGACAAAACGGGAAGAGCAGTGCGGAACTGTTGATGGCACAGGGACGCGACGGCTGCCAGTTTTCATTGAAGGTGGCGGACCCTGTGATACCCAGGGTGTGATGGGACGTGCTGGACAGCAGGTGGTGGTCAGAGATCAACAGGTAGTCCCAGTCCTAGGGAGAGGATTCAGCTTCTCAGGTATTTTTTTAAAAGTACATTAATGTTTTTTTTTTATAAACACAGGATAGTAGGCTTACAGTATCTGAGTATACTGGTAGTACATTTTGAGCAAAAAATAAATCTAGGATTAGGGCCATGTTATGGTAGTCTCGGATAGGCTCATGTTTCCCCTTTTTACCAGGTGACAGATAGAAAGGCTGCTTTTACAGCTATCCATTTATAAGGGACATAATTTGTGACTCAATGCAAGGGACACAATTTGTTACTTAAATTTAGAGGACATAATTATTGCTTACTGGTTTACTTGTTTTGTTTTATACTCTCCAATGTTAAGAAAAATTAATTTATGACTCACATCATCTAACCCTTGGTCAGAAGGTTTGGCCTTTTTGGTATGCATCACAGGAGAAGAGGAGCCATCACGCTCTCCCTGTGGACAAAATTTGGTGTTTGAATACAAAATTTGACGTTAATAAAAAAATATTTGCAAATCCCAAGCCATCGCTATATGATAATGTTCTAAAACACTTTCATATTTTTACATTTGTGAAGCATTATTTTATAAAAATGTTCTTTACATTTAGAAAATTTGTTTGAAAAAAAATTTATTTTTTAAAAACATGTTATTACTTAACACAAGTCACACTTTGTCCTAGACTAGAAACACAAATCTTACTTTAGTTGTTAGTCCCAGCTTGCCAGTGTCATATCCCATCATTCCCAGAATGCACTTGTTAAACATTGACCATTCCGAGACGTTGCCCACGCCCCCAGGGGAGTTGCGTACAGTGTACCAGCGCCCCAGTACCTGCAGGGCAATATCCTTGGGCAGCAGGTGCTTCAAGGCTTTCAGGCAAAGGTCGACTGCATGATAAGACATCATGTTAGAAACTGGGAAACTAAAATTGACAATACTCTAATAAAAAAAAGTAAAGATTCCTCTTTAGACCTAACAATCCATTGGGCAGATGATGTGGAGTTTATGTTTCTTGACCTCAGCATATAAAGGGATAATGTGGTCAGCACTATGCCCAGCCGCCTTTATCCCTAACAGGAGTTGGGTGGACTCAGTGATGCTTCACTAACTTGAACCCGGATTCGAACTCGAAACTATCGGGTTAGCAGTCTAGCGCTCCACCGCTAGGCCACACCATACCATAATACTCTAATAGCAAGTAAATAATAAAGGAATAAGGAAGAGGTAACTAAGTGGGTGGAGTCAAGTAATGTATTCCTAAGAGAGGATTGGGTTAAAATGAAAGGGAAACAAACATGTCTACTCACTTCCTGGTGAGGTTGTCATGGGAGGTAACTCTGTTCTACAAAAACTTCCATTCAGAAGTTCCTTAAATATTACAATATAAATTTTGATACAATGAGGTTATAAATAAATCTTACAATATAAAATTTGATACAATGAGGTTATAAATAAATCTATCACTTAAAAATCAACTTGAATTACTATTCTTTTTTTTTTACAATATCTACTTTTTGCACTTTTAACTAGTTACAGCAGTAAAAAAAACAAATGTTAACCATGTACATCTGTAAAAAATCAAATGTAAATAACTTACAGCAGTAAAAAAATTCAAACATGAACAGATTACACCAGTAAAAAATCAAATGTTAACAACTTACAGCAGTAAAATACCAAATGTAAACAACTATCAGCTAGTAAATAATGCAAATGTTAAATTAGTCACAGCAGTAAAAAATCAAAAGTAAACAACTTACAGCAGTAAAAAAAATAAAAAGTTAACAACTCACAGAAGTAAAAATCAAAAGTAAACAACTAACAGCAGTAAGAAATCAACAACTTACAGCAGTAAACTTGGAGCCAATGTTGTCTCTGAGATTCTGGATGAAGCAGCTGCCTGGAGTGACCATTGCCAGTCCACCCATAGAGAAGTCTAACTGGCTGCTGGAATCTTCCAGATTAGCAGACACAGGTGAGATGTGATTCATCTGAGAAGGTTTGTATCTCTATTTACATGGGTGGAGTCTTTTTTCTCAATTTATTCATTAAAAACACAAAGAATGTAACATGCCAGATAAGCAAGTTTGGTTTTTAAAGTTTGGAAACAAACATTTTTCCAGAATATTACATTCTTTAACTAAAGCATTATAATAATAATATAATTATAACATAATATATTAATATTATATTGGTTTTTTTTTACTCTTGCAGTAAAAAAAATGTTAAAATTATAAACCATTAGAAAATAAATTACAAAACTCCATTTCAGATTTCTATTAATAAAATGAAATAAGTTTTTTTCTTTTCAACTGCTTTTCTTTTGTGACATTAAATTTTAAAAAATTCCATTGAGCAAGTTCTTTGGCAAGTTGAAACTTAAATACAATACAAGAACATGACTAGTTTTCCTGACATCTGGTGCAAAAGCCTTGTTGTGGCTTGGTAGCTTGTATACCCTGATGACCTCTAGAACTCTACCAGGGGGAGTGTAAACTCCTGGCAAGTTCAACCAAGATAGGAAGATCTGTGTGAGTAGAGTCCAGACAAAAACAGGGGAGACTAGCTCAGGGTAGAGATGCCAGGAAAGTTCTTGTTGGCGGCATATGTGCCACGGGGAGGCGTCATATGTCCCAGGGGGAGGCGGCATATGTCCCGGGGGGAGGCGGCATATGTCCCAGGGGGAGGCGGCATATGTCCCAGGGGGAGGTGGCATATGTCCCAGGGGGAGGCGGCATATGTCCCAGGGGGAGGCGGCATATGTCCCAGGGGGAGGCGTCATATGTCCCAGGGGGAGGCGTCATATTTCCCAGGGGGAGGCGTCATATTTCCCAGGGGGAGGCGTCATATGTCCCAGGGGGAGGCGTCATGTCCCAGGGGGAGGCGCCATATGTCCCAGACGGGGGCGGCATATGTCCCAGGCGGTGACAACAAGCAAACGTACATAACTAGTCTTCACTTTAAATAGCATAGTATTCTACAAATTTACTTTTTATAATATGTTGAAAACACTAGATTTAATTTGTTTTAGTGATTCTTTTGTGTACCAAGTTTTGATAAATTTTGTGACACTTTACCTCATCCTCAAACCTCACATCCATGGCTGAAGGGGGCCGGCTGCTGGTGAAGACCTCCCCCCTGACTGGGCTAGCAAAGGGAGTGGTTGAAGAACGCACCATGCTAATGGACCCTGAGCCCAGTGAAAAGATGGGGATGTGAACCTGGCTTATCTAGGGGAGATAATTCAACCATAGTTATCAACAGAGTTGTATACATTTATGTGTACTATTTTAACAAGGGATATAATTCAACCATAGTTATCAACAGAGTTGTATACATTTATTTGTACTATTTTAACAAGGGATATAATCCTTAAAAGAAAATGGTTCCAGAAACACAATATCAAAATTAATTTTACATAAAAATTCTGTGTAAAAGTGAAATTACACGAAAGACAATTGCAGAATAAATGCATACATGAGAATGAAAATTGAAAAAAATATAAAAGAAGCAATGAACAATTAAACTAATTATTTAAATGATAAAGATATGTATAAGTTGAACCCTACCTTAGTTGTACCAGTATATAAGACAAGAACACCAGATATCTCAAGAATTAAAATCATATTTTGACCCTAAAAAACAAGAAAACAACATTTCTTCACTACACATTACTTTTATTTGCCACAGAGTTATAACAAAAACAGGATGTTACTAAAGAGTGAAGTTTAATGTGTACACAACAGTATCTTACTTCAATTGAAGTGGCATCTTTGGCAGGGAGAAGTGTCAGTGAACCAAAGATCAGCTGGCTTCCGTCATTGCTTTCCTCAAACTTTAAACACCTGTACGTGCACGAATCAGTTAATTGTTTAGTAACTGTTACATACAAATAATCTTTTAATTTGATTTTTATCTTAATATATTTGTACTTTTGTTGGAATTTTACTGATGTTAATTGTTTGACAATTAGGAATTATTCTTTTTTATGTTCTTTTTAACTCTTTTTAATTTTTTTTTTTTTTTTACAAATTTAGGTACTGTACTTTTTAATATATTAATTTAAAATTTGTGAGCTCTAATCTAGGTATTATTAATTCTTTTCAACTATAATTTTTTATCTGTTTCTAATTTAGTTGTGCCTATTTAGTTATGCTTTCTAAAAGAAAATGTGGGAATAGAAAATAAGATTGAATAAAAAAACTGCACCATTGCATCACAGGACAGGATTTTACCTTAAATGCTGCTTGTAAGGGACCATGTAACACAAGTACTGCTGGCCACAGAGATCTTGAGACAAAAAAGCTTTTGATGCTTTCCCAAGGGAGCCATCCCTGGAATAGAGGAAAAATGTAAATACAATGAAGAGGTATTTAAATTACTCATAACATAATAACTGGACATTGTTTTAAACAAGTTATTAGGTTGGTGTCGGAAGGTGTGGCCTAGCGGCAGAGAGCTAGACTACGAATCCGAAAGACTCGGGTTCAAAACCAGGTTCAAGTCAGGAAAATGTCCCTTAGTCCACCTAGTTCTGATGGGCGCATACCTCGAATTAGGGAAAACACTGGCGTCTGGGCATAGTGCTGACCACACTATCTCTTCATATGCTGAGGTCTTTGAAACATATGAACTCTACTTCATCTCCCCCATGTGTCTTGGGCACAAACGGAAAAAGATGAGATGATTAAAACTATCTGATTGTTTTTTGTTTTGACACTTTTAATTGGCTAATTTGTTTCTATCCACCTTATAGAGTAGTTTGTTTCTACCCACCTGATTGGCTGGTTTCTACCCACCTGATTGGCTGGTTAGTTTCCACCCACCTGATTGGCTGGTTAGTTTCTACCCACCTGATTGGCTGGTTAGTTTCTATCCATCTAATTTGCTGGTTGGTTTTTTATCCATCTAATTGGCTGGTTAGTTTCCACCCACCTGATTGGCTGGTTAGCTGGTTAGTTTCCACCCACCTGATTGGCTGGTTAGTTTCCACCCACCTGATTGGCTGGTTAGTTTCCACCCACCTGATTGGCTGGTTAGTTTCACTCCACTGCTGCTCCAGGCACACATTAGGCTGCAGGGATGCCATTGGGTCCATGTAAAAGCTCTCATTCCCCCCAAAGGACCCGTTGTGCCCTGACCCCGGGGAGAAGAGGAACCTGCCGGGGGACCTGGCCAGGGGAGGGGTGTGAAACCTGTACAGGGCTGAATTCACCGAGCCAGATACACCAGGGGACTGAGCTCGGCTGAGGATTGAAAAAAATTGGTCGTAATTAGAAATCATACCATTGATAACATATTGCTTACTACATACCATCTTCAAAAATGTATACATGCTTGTATGTTACTGATTAGAAAACATATCATTTTTTAGAAATCATACCATTAATAAAGCAAGTTAGCATGGTTAATTGTAAAATTGTATGGTATAGCCTACAAGCACAAATATAAATAAACATATTTTATTACTAAGTATGTTTAAAAATCATGTGAACATTGCTGATGTCATTTTTGCTTAGCAATTAAAAATTTTAAAAGCATAAAATATAAAGCATTTTATGAGATGCATGTAATGCTCAGAAATCCAACAGTATAAGAATCAAAGTAATTTCTATGAATAAAAAACAAAAGCTAAAACTCACTTGGTTGCCATCACTCCTACACCGGGGCTTGAGCGCAAAATCCCCCCAGGGGACATAACTTTCCCAGAAAAACTTCTCAATGGTGAAAAGCTGGAAGAGTTACTGTAACCCTGCATGGTGCCAGAGGCATTGGCATGCTGGGAGAAACTAGCAGACAGGTTGTGACCTGTACGTGCAGTGTATGGTGTCATGTGCAGAAATGATGTGTTATCCACGGATGCAACCAACGTGTTGATTTCCTGAGAGGATAATTAAATGTTGAACAATAAACAATGAACGTAACTGAACCTGATTTTTGATAGAAGTAAGAATTGAATAATACAAAAGTTCTTTTTATTAAAACAAAAACTTTTTAAATTATTGAAAAATATAAACAATATAGTAAAAATTGAACTGTTCTCAAAATAACTGACTGATTTCTGGGTCAAAATAACTGACTGATTTTTGTGTCAAAATAACTGACTTACTTCTTGTCAAAATAACTGACTTACTTCTTGTCAAAATAACTGACTGACCTCTTATCAAAATAACTGATGGACTTCTTCTCAAAATAACTGACTGACCTCTTGTCAAAATAACTGACTGACCTCTTGTCAAAATAACTGACTGACCTCTTGTCAAAATAACTGACTGACTTATTGTCAAAATAACTGACTAACCTCTTTTCAAAGTAACTGACTGACTTCTGGTCAAAATAATTGACTGACCTCTTGTCAAAATAACTGACTGACCTCTTGTCAAAATAACTGAATTCTTGTCAAAATAACAAACTGACCTCTTGTCAAAATAACTGACTGACCTCTTGTCAAAATAACTGACTGACCTCTTGTCAAAATAACTGACTGACCTCTTGTCTAGCTCTTCTAATCTTCCACACAGAGTGAACCCCAGCAACACAGTCGTACGTGAAAGCAAGTGAAGGTTCGGAACTTGTGAAAATCACTGTCATACTGCTGTCTGTTAGGTACGACATCTTGGGTGAGCCACCTACACCTAAAAAATTTAATTCAGGAGTTAGCAAAACCTTTTGGGTAGTTTTAGAAAATTACATTATCAAACCAGAGTCTAGCCAAAGACGGAGATGCCTGGAAAGCTCTCGTCAGCTGCCTATGTCCCAGGAAGGGCAAAAAGCTAACCTAACGTAACATAATCAAACTATAGGATGCTGTGGGCAAGCAAACTCAAGTTTGGTTCTTTGGCTCAAAACAGTATGATTCCCTGAGTCCACCCAGCTCAACTGGGCTTAGTGCTGAGCATAGTATCTCTTTAGATGCTCAAGTAAAAAAAAGATGAATCCAATATCATTATGAGCCATCAGATTTGAAAGGGTACAGTATTAAAAATACCCCCACTACAGAGAAAATATTTATATTTATAGTTTTTTAAATTTTTAAATTCAAATATCTAAGCTTAAATAATCTCATCTATATTTAATATGTAGTTTTAATTCTGAATACAACTTTAATTTTTTTGCAAAAAACTAATACTTATAGACATTACAACAGCCATTGTATTAAAACTGAAACATTTGTTGTTTTTTTAATGAAGAACAGATCTCAAAACTTTAGCGGATGGATGTTTATTATGGTGAAACAGCAAATACCTGACACTCTGGTTATCACAGGTGCTATATCATCCAGCGGGTGCAACATGCTAAATATGACAGTCTGGCTTGGGCAGTTTCTGGAACATACAACACAGTTTAACTTTACGTGTCAGAGTTCAAGGGCTGTGGAAACAAGTTTACAAATTTCACTGAATTCACATTCCTTTCTGGGCCATGATGAGCAATGGGCTGCAGCCATACCTCTCCAACAGACTCAGTTTTAAGCTGCTCTCTTTTTTTTGCACCCACATAAGCCCGGCAGCCCTAGCCTCATCTTATACTGTCCTTCTCAAGGATTTCCTGAGACAGCCTACTGGGGATTCCAGTTTAATACTGGAATACTGATTGGCTGGTTAGTTTCTACCCATCTAATTGGCTGGTTAGTTTCTACCCATCTAATTGGCTGGTTGGATTCCAGTTTAATACTTTCTTCGCGATGTTATCCCTCCCTTCTCTGAGTATGCCCTATCCATCCCCATTTGCAGGCTTTTATGTCATTTTCTATTGGCTGTTGTTTGGTGCTTTGCCACAGGTCTTTATTGAATATTTTGTCTGGCCATCTTATCTAGTATTTGTCTTAAACATCTGTTTGTGAGCAGCTGTAGCCTGTCCGTATTTGTGTTGGTAAACCTCCAGTTTACAAATTTAAAAGGCTGAAAAAAATATACTTTTAGAAATATTTTAAAATATTTTACTAAAACAAAATGTGCCTACTTTTTCTGTGACTTCATCTCAGCGTTTGTAAGTGTTCTTTCAAATAAAAGCCCATTCTTGATGAGCCATGTTTGAGAGACCTGTTGAAAATAAATTGAGCTTAATCAAAAAAGATAATAGTAAGAACCCTTAATAGACAGTAACTTTTTAAGTGTACTTTGGTGAATGATATGGAACATTTGCAGCTAACACAGACTGCACTGTTGGCAAAGGATTATCTCTGTGATCTCTATTAATCCCTTACAAATTAGACAAACACCACAAACTAATTTAAACAACCAATTAAAACAGCATTTAACAAGAAATGGAAGAATGATAGAAGAAAATGTATCACAATTGTTCTATCCCATCCACAACTTATTATAATATGCGGCTTTGTACCTTAACAAAAACTAAGCCTTAACCTAAACCATCTATTTTGTATTGCCAGGCTATATGTTATTTTTCTTTTAGATTCGGCAATTAACATGCAATGTATGGTACCTGAAAGGGCAATGGTGTTGAGTACTCTCCCCCTTCTTCTATAAAGAAACTTAATGTGCTAGACTCCACAACACAGATACCTTTCTGCACTTGCCCTAAGTTAAAGAGAAGAAACATTCCTTTGTTAAATGCAAGTTTAGAAAACGTCATTTAATTTTTTTTAAAGATTAACCATAATAACCAACTAAAAACTCCATTTAAAAATTAACATTTTAATTAGAACTTTAAAAAAAAATTTCTAACCTTCTGACCCCATTGTGGAGCTGTAATCGACTGTCTGTTTATCAGATGATAAAATAAAAGATCCCCACAGTGCCTAACAATGACAGAATAAAAGAAATGATCCATGACAAATTCCTAAATAATAAGTCAAGACAAAAACCAATGTACAGCCACATAGACAATACTAGAGATTAATAGATGCACGGGTCTCACTGTAATTTCAATACAGGATAAATTTTAAATGTGGAAATTAGAACAAAATGAAATGTAGATATTTAATTTTGTTTCATCATAGAATACACATCTGAACAGGCTCAGTACAGGTGTTCAATCTCACCCAATATTCCAATAATGTTCTACCACTAACGTACTACAGATCTTATTTCTCAAGTACCTGCAACACAGGAGAATCCATGGTAAAGGTCTTAACCAGGGTCCTAATACTGTCTTGGCTACCTCTACTCCAAATGACAGTAGGGCCATGGACGTAGAGCTCCTCATCATAGCTGTCACTGGTCTCATGTTGTCTAAACACCCAGCTCTCCTTCTAGAAAAACAAAAACAGTACAACAACTTTCAATGTGATCTACTTTTATGGTTTAAAAAAAAACAGTAGGTTTATGAATGTATACATACATCTGGACAGTTTTCATTATTTTGCACCTCTGGTAGATGGTACATATAGATTATGGTATTTTTTGTTATTTCTTACATTTTTTTTCAATAGCGCAACACATAAGCAGGAGGTGTTTTTTCTCAGACAGAATTGTTTTTCTAACAGTCTATAGAAACAGACCACAGCTCAGAGAGTATCTCTCTGATTTTTAAATTATATCACATTAAAAAAAGGTGCCTGGCTCAACACACAATAATAAGACAAAGTTATCTATACATACAAAGGGCTTAAACTGTGGCAAAGGGTCACATATAATATATCATCAACAGAAATTATAACTAGTGATTAAACTAATGTTTAAAATGGTGTTTACATAATGAAAGTTAATGCAAGAACTTAAGTCTTAAGCAAATTATGAGATTATTCAAAAATTCTACTAAGATAATAATAATAAAGTAGCTATTAATGTAATTTAAATAAACAAATTACTTTATCTGGCTCATGTAAACAAATATCTTTGAAAGATTTGATCAATGGGATGCCATGATCTGTTATGGGATAGCTGCTTTTCCTTTTAATTTGAAACTGCCCAGGATGTCGGCGAAGGTATTCGCGGCCGAAAGGGACAAAATCCTGGGTGTCACAAGCTGTAATCATCTCCTCTGACTCCAGTGTGATGGGAAAATTTCTCACACAAGCATAAAATTTACTGGAAAAAATGAAGAAATTTCTCACACAAGCATAAAATTTACTGGAAAAAATGAAGAAATTTCTCACACAAGCATAAAATTAACTGGAAAAAACGAAGAAAACAATCCGCAATTATTTTTTGATGGAGAAACAAAAAATTTTATTCACCAAATAACACAGAAATATCAATTTATTATAACATTCTGATATTATTTAAAATCTAAAAAAAATAACCATCAAGAATCACCAACACAATATATTAAATACCCTTAAATTGCAGGCAAAGAATTTACTAAGGTCTAGTTAATTAGTTGGATTAATTATCCATTCTTGTTTTCTACTGATGCAGTAACATGATAGTGAACTCACATTTACAAATACCTGATTCAAATAAGAACCTAAAAATGTAAGCTCTGAGGCTTATATCAAAGTAAGGATACTGTGATACATCACTGACTTAAATTGAAAATGCAAAACTTACTTTTATTTGAATTAACAGTATTAATGTTGTGACTTTAACTGATAACATCCATAAACAATACTATCCATGTTAGAATTTGGTGAT
Source organism: Physella acuta (assembly GCF_028476545.2). Taxonomy (NCBI): domain Eukaryota; kingdom Metazoa; phylum Mollusca; class Gastropoda; family Physidae; genus Physella; species Physella acuta. The sequence continues at coordinate 119,640 of NW_026733646.1, forward strand.
TTCTGAAAAAAAATGAGGCATCATGAACTAATGTATTAAAAAAATAAATTTGAGGCATAATATCTAAAGACCCTTTTTTTATTGGTTAGTTTATTAGGAGTGTTGGCAACATGAGTAGTGTTGCTCTGCTACCAAAATGGATGGAAGAAACACGCACACATTTATTATATTCACACACATAGATACAAGAACATGGAGGAACACAGAGGAGGCAGTAAAAAAATTAGTATTACAGTTGGTAAAATAAGATATCAGAAATCGGGATGCCTCAATGTTAATGTGTGAGATATAGGTCTAGAACTAGTTGCAGAAAGACAGATTAGTATCATTACTTAATCAATTTTTTTATAAACTTGTAAGGGTTGTAGGCCCATTTATTTTATTTGGTAATCTATCGTTTTGGGTACGTAAAATCGCCGGCGATTTGTAATGTGAAAAACAGGTGACTCCTTACATTTTAATAATTATTTCACATTTTGAGGAAGATTTATGTTTTAAAAAATTCAAAAATGTTTCCTTGATTCATTTATGTACCTGTTTTTAAACAATTGAATTAAATCTTTTCCGTAATAAATGAAGACTAGCGATGTTTCCAACAGATGCAACCATGCTCATGTACTATAGCAGCCATCTTGTCTAAGTTTTATTTTTATAAGCTTTTAGCGCTAGATTCAGGGGGAAGCCACTCTATTTTACAAATGGCTGCTATTTATATAGCAAATCTTGCTCTCAGACACTGCTGTTTAAAGTTAATTTCTGGCCTATATCGATATATTTAGCCATTGATTTAGGTTTATTATTCATTTATCTATAATATTTGACACAAAAGTATGACAATATTCAATATACTTCTATTAAAGCCTTGACAATGAGGTAACGTTTTCGTACATAAATAGCCGCGGGCGATTTTACGTACCCAAAACGATAGATTACCTTTTATTTTAATCATAAAACAATCTGATTTATTCAAAAAATTAAATCAGCGTAGAATTATCTGTCTCTGATAAAAACAAATTGCCATAAAAATTTCAGGTTTGTATGCCTAAATAGTAAACAAAATCAAATGGCCCTAGGCCCAAGCAAGACTCAATCAACTTGAATCAAGACTTGAATCAAGTATCAAGAGTCAAGACTGCCACAAATGAGGTGACAATTGTCACAAATTGTGACAAGAAGAGCCTCTATTTTTAATAATTTTTGTTTAAGACTTTAAGACAAAGCCTACCGTTAGGTACACAGTTACAAAATGCACATGGAAAACAATACTAATAGATCTAGATTCTAAATCTAGAACTATATATTATATAATCGATGTGAATGTGATTATTCAATTCAATCTAAGGTTGTTGTTTTTTTGAATCACCAACACTGGGTTGGTCTAATTACCTAAATGTAAAGTAAAAAATACACACGATGAAGATCTAGGCCTAAGGTCCAAAGGAAGAGCGAACAATATACTGAAAATAACTGAATATATTTTTAAACCATCTAGATTCTATGGGTATTTAAAATTTTAATAACAATAATCTGATATCTAACATATAGATCTAGGCATGTTCTGATAATATCAACATATCGAGATCATAATGGCGGTCGTTCATAAAGTGGGCCGTCCTAACAAATCATAGAGAAGAACGGTAGAAGAAGAGGAATAGGCTGTTGGACCAGTGTTTCTTTCAGACATCTCTTCGAGGGGCACCGCCACCCCCCCCCCCAAGCGCGTATACCGCCCACGAAGGAAATAGAAAAATAAGACCTCCCCCAATCGAAAGTTTCAAGTGCCTCCCCTTTCCTGGAGTTTCCTGGAGAAAAAAATTCTGAAAGAAACACTGCGCTGGGCTCACGTAGACGCAGATAAGGAAAGCTGCCTGAAACCGAGTCGGGCAGGGATGTGTGATTTGCTGCCCTTTGCTCCCCATGAGAAACAAAGAAATAAGTCGAAGTCGAATTATCTAGCATATATATATATAGGCGTTCTGATAATATAAACTATTAAAACTCAAGATTACAATGGCGGTCGTCCATAAACAACGTTATTCGTCTGGGGTGAGGATTTTGTGACGACCTGTGACCATGGGAGGGTTGGGCAGAGTGTATGATTCCAAACATTTGCATTTTAAAAAGTAATTTTAAAATGGATTTTATTTCGCATTTAGGCTACACATTCTTGAGTCTGTTTTTATGACTACAATAACTAACTTTAAAATTCCTCATTTTTTTTTACAAAAAGAGGTGCCATTTATGGCGAACTGCCCACTCAGTCCAATTATAGCTCCACTATTTTATATTGCTCACATCTGCATATATATATATATATATATATATATATATATATATATATATATATATATATATATATATATAATGTACGCTTCCGTTAGCTCATTTTTTAATATAGATGGAAGTAGATGGAAAACATTCTGGGAACCCTCTGACCTATAGTTGTTTTTTTTTCAATTCCTTGGAGAGCATTAGGGCGATCTAGAATTTCTACAACCTTTTTACAAAGCTTTTTTGTTTTGTTTGGTATCTTATGGTGTTTAGAGTGATCACTAGTTTCCGCGAAAACTTTTGAATATATTTTTTGTCGCATGAATATTTAATTATTAATTCGAATTATTATTTTTCAAATAAAAACGAGTATAAAAACTTTTAGAAAGAAGTTAGAAAATAGACATTTTTTTATAGATCTCACTGTAGCCTGATAGTAAAATAACAGAATTTGTCAAGAGCCGTGTTATACTTTATAGACCAAATTTCGCACTCAAACGTGGTGCATGAGAGAGCGTCAGCCTTATTTAAATGTTGTGTTTTGATAAGTACAGACTGGAGTGGAAAGTATTTTAGCATTTACTTCACATTGAAATTTAATATAGATTCTAGATCTATATATTTTTTTTTTGTAAAGAAATTTGATTTTTTTAAAAAATAAAGCCATATCAATCCTTTATAAAGAAACAACAGTTTTAAATTGCAATCGTTTTTAGAATTTGTAGGCTGAGGTGTGACGTCATTTTAGGGTGTCGTTTTGTGACCATGGGGGGGGGGGGGGGTAAATCGTTCTAAATTAAAAGAACGAGTCCTTCTTGGACTACCCCAATTTAAATTAAATGTATTAAATAACCTGTGTATTTTTAGTGGTTTGACGTGTTTCTTTCAAAAGTGTGCATCTCATTTTCTGATAACTATTAGATCTACATTTCATTTTTTACAAACAGTAGGATAATATATAAAATCTAGAATGGTGTAGTGCAGTGGCGTAGCGAGGTCGGGTGTCACCCGGTGCGGCACTTAATGGTGTCACCCCCCAGAGGCGTAGCGACCCTTCCCGGGGACGAACTTTCAAGTTTTCGATTTGCACCCCCCTCAAACTTTCGATTTGCACCCCCCCCCCTCAAGTTTTTTCTCTATATATTTTGCTATTTTTTTGCCTTGGTGTAACCCCCATAAATGGTGTCACCCCCACCCCCCGAAGAGATGCCTGGAAGAAAACACTGTTTGGGATGATCTATTGTTACATAACATTGGGATGATCATTGTTACGTAAACGTTGCACGGAGAGAAATCATATGATCATCATCGTTTGCCGTTCATGACCAAGAAGTAGAGTTAATATGTTTCTGTTACCTCCAGTGTTTCTTCCAGGCATCTTTTCGCCCCCCCCCCCCCCCGAGAAAAAAAACTGGAAGAAACACTGGTTACCTCGGCACTATGCCCAGCCGCTTTTGTTTCCCTACCGTAATTAAGGTACTCATCAGCGCCATCAGAGAGGGACGCCTTACAGACTTGATTCCCCCCCCCCCCCGAACTTTCTGGTTTAGCAGTCATGAGCTCTACCATCATACCACGCCGTCCCATATGGAAAGAAATGGTGGATCAAAATTGTCACATTTTTTATGGTATATATAGCCCTAATAAATTTGCGTCATCGTCATGGTTTATTTTAGACACTATTCACCGGGGATCGGGGTTTACTTAAAACATCGGGGGGCACGCTTAAAATTTCCTTGAGGATTGGGGGGGGGGCACACTGGTCAAAGTATATTTTTCAATAATTTTCATACAATCTTTTTTTCTTTATAGACCCTACATTTTCTATATAGTGGAGGGGGTACGCTTCCCTCCCCGGAGAGATGGCTGATAAATCTCTGAGCCCCACGAGGGGGAAAGAATGAAAATGGAGATAGCCCTCCCCTCCTCCCCTGTGAGTTTGGTACAGGAAGGGGAGATTAACACCTTATAACAACAAAAATGAATTGTTTAAGCCCTAATTAAGAAGTATCAGCAAATTTGTTAATTCGTTTTTATTTTTAAAAACTGATTTTACATTATATAGTACTAAAAATTTTCATCACAAACAAAGAGTAGGCTATTTAAAGTCATATTTAGATGACATAGTTACCCTATTTAAATTAATAGTCTATGGGGGCAGGGGAAAAAAGTGTTAATCTGTTTCTGTGACCTTGGCATATGAAGGGATAGCACTATGTCCAGTTGCCATTATTTTCCCCTAACGTGAGTCAGGTACCCATCCGAGCTGGGTGGACTCAGGACAGAGGCGTAGCGAGGGGGGGGGGGCGGGGGACATACGTCCCCGGGCGCCGACCTAAGGGGGAGGCGCCAAATTGAAAGTTTGAGGGGGGGTGCAAATGAAAAGTTCGAGGGGGGGGGGTGCAAATCGAAAGTTTGAGGGGGGTGAAAATGAAAAGTTCGAGGGGGGGGGTGCAAATCGAAAAAGTTTGTCCCCGGGCGCCGGGAAGGGTCGCTACGCCTCTGACTCAGGGACAATCTCAAACCCGAGATCCCAGCTATAGACTTTCGGGCTAGCAGTAGTGCGCTCTACCTTAGCTGTTTAGCTAATATAGGAAGCTTTTAATAGCTGCGCGAATGCGAATCACCGGTGGACTTATAGTTAATTAAATCAACAGTAATCAACTCTTCAGTTTTTTAAATGCTTTTTATAATTAACACATTATTATGCTTTATGGTTTGCTTATAGTAAGTTTGTATGGGTGGATCCGCATCTGTCTTTAGGTGTCGCCAATCTCGATTTTTGCTAAGTTTACAAGAAGTTAAACATCCGTAAAGCATTGGCTGATTTATATTCATAAATACTAGCAAGCCCATGAAAAAAACCCACGTTAAACTCATACGTAGACCTACATAGATTAGACATTCAACCTTGAGAAAGATAAAGGAAAGTTTAATTTAAGACTTGTAATCTTATTGAAAAAGAAGACAATGGGCCTGATAACAAATGACAGTATAAGGGACTCCAGGGCGATCCCCACCCTCTTGAACTCTATATCTAACAGATTTATAGCCTAT